>NW_022589737.1:20723012-20781856 GCF_004348235.1 Phoca vitulina
ATTTGACAGAGAGAGACACAGTGAGAGAGGGAACACAATCAGGGGGAGTGGGAGAGGGAGAAGTAGGCTTCCCACCGAGCAGGGAGCCCGATATGGGGCTCCATCCCAGGACCCTGGGACCATGACCTGAGCCGAAGGCGGATGCTTAACAACTGAGTCACCCAGGTGCCCCGAAAACTGTTCTTTTTAAATTGATATTTTAAATGTGAAGGTTTTTTGCTTGTGGAAGAGTGTTATCATCTACAGTTGAGTTTTTTTCTTTTAAAACAAGGAAAAGAAATATAAAGTCTTTGACTTATTTTTTTTAAAGGGCATTCTCAGATGAAAAAACAGTAGGTTATACCTGAGGCTCCAACTCTAGCACTTAGAGTTTAAATCAGAGAGGCAGCCTGAAATGAAAATCTCAGGCAGTGCTGTGACTTGTCTTGTAGCATCAGCCTGACCTCAATGTAAATTGTTTTTTAGATGGTGGGGACAAATGAGAAAACTTGTGAGCAAGTTAAGAAAACACAACTTTTACCTAGAAGAAGATTGCCCTTGGGAATACATTTAAATCTTTTGAAAGCTATACCTATCTACTGTTTATGAACCACAAAAAGTGGTCTGCCTCAGCCATTCTTGTCTCTGCTCTTAATAGATGTCAGTCTGCCAGAAGGAGGGCTTATTTGTATATGTTGGTTTTAAGCAGGGTTAAGGGGTAAAATCTGAGTTCACTGTAATAGCACTGTTACATGCGTTATGTGGCAGAAACAGAAGAGAATGTCTGGTTGAGAAAAAATCCTGGGGTGTTCCTCACCTCTTTGCTGCAGAACGCTGTCACTCACAGAACTGGAAAATATTTGGTCCTTACTGACAAATAGAATAGGGCACAGGATAAGCCTTGGTCAGAGAATCACATGATATGAATCACAACACAATTATATAAGTATCCAGTTAGGGACAGGTCAATGAAAAATACTTTGCAAATGTTTATAAAGACTTATGCAAAAATTCGAGAAGATAAACCAATATTATTATGTACCAATAATGTTCCAGATACTTCACATGTATGAAGGTTCAATTAGTATTCCTACAACACTGAGGCATGATTTGACTTGACTTTACTAATATTGTCATTGAGAGTCACAGAAGTTTTTAAGTTTACAAATAATAATAGTATGTAAAAGACTTAAAATTCAGTGTCGGTTCTTTCCAGAGTTCAATAACATCTAATAATCAAAAAAAGAACACGAAACTCTGAAAAGCATCAGATATGGGATTAGGAGATTAGGATTCCTAAACCTGGTTTTGACCTAACAGGTGACATGTGCATTAACCTCATTTCACAGAAGTTGTTTCATTATGTGTATAAATAAGGAGAGGGTATTTCATATAGTCAATACTGTTGTACATGTGTTATGTATTTTTATCAGAAAAGTATGGCTGTTCCTATTTTATAATTGTGAGAAATAAGATGTAGAAAGTTTGTATAACTGGGAAAGCATAGCCAGCGAGCACTAGAGTCAGGTTTCCAGCCCAAGAATGTTAAAGAATGAAAGCCATATCATTTACATTACCTTTTTGTTACTTACCAAAGGAATCAGGATAATTTCTGATTGTTTATGCGATATAGGTGATACATAATGTCAGCATGGTTTTGGTAGCCAAGCAGCAAACACACAGATATGTTTGGCTGCAATCTAGTGCTAATTGGTGGGAAAACAGTTGTTGGAGGCATTCCAGGAGCTTGAGGTAATGGCAGTCACCTAAATCCTAACGTGTCCATGTATGTGCTAAAATCACTATAGATCAACAAGAGGAACAAGTAAAATTGCAAAAATCTCACATTTTGCTTGGAGAAATGCAAAAATAAAAATACAGAATATTTTCTGAAGCCATGTAGAGTTAAGCAGGCATATTCAAAGGGGAGTTGACTTAGAAGAGGAATGAGACAAGCGATACTTCCTGTTTTTCTGCTTATTCTTAGGGCAAATGATAGAACTGCACAGGGCTCTAACTTCCCAATGGAGAAACCACAGTCTTTTAGGACTAAAGATCCAAAAAACAGGACTTGGACCATCCAAAGTGGCTAGAAAGTGAGAGAGAGGTCCCCGTAGGGAGAGCCACTCTAACTCTCATACTAAGGTTTGGACAGATTTTACAAATTTTAGGATTGCCATAAATTATGTATGCATGGGACAGCAAATTATAGCCTAGATAAGAATAAAAATAATGAAGATTTGAGCAGATATCCAAGTGAGAGCTTGTAATTTGAGTTTAAAAAACTTGATTCTCGGGGGCACCTGGGTGGCTCAGTCATTAAGCTTCTGCCTTCAGCTCAGGTCATGATCCCCGGGTTCTGGGATCAAGCCCCGCATCCGGCTCCCTGCTCCACGGGAAGCCTGCTTCTCCCTCTCCCACTACCCCCTGCTTGTGTTCTCTCTCTTGCTGTCTGTCTCTGTCAAATAAATAAATAAAATCATTAAAAAAAAAAAAACAACTTGTCTGCCAAACAACAAAAATCCAATTGGTAGGATATAACAGAATCCAGAATCTCCACTGTGGAACTTCCACATTGTACAGAATATAATCCAAATTATTATACATCTGAAGGAGAAAGAAAATGTGACCCTGAGGTGATCTAGATGATGGAATCAGCAGCAAGTATTTTAAAGCAGCTAAAATAACCATGCTCAATGTTTTAAAGGAAAATGTGCTCTCATTGTAAGGAGAAAATAGAAAATTTTGGCAAATAAATAGAAATTACCAAAAATAAAATGAAAATTCTACAAATGAAAAAGTACAATATCTATAATAAAATTTTTAATGGATGAGACTAATAACATAATAAATATGACAAAGGAAAAATCAGTGAGTCTGAGGACAGATAAATATAAATCATTTAATTTGAGCCAGAAACAGGAAAGGAAAAAAAAAAGTTTTAAAAAGAAAGAAATTCAGACTCAGAAACTATTCAATAATATCTAATTGAAGGTCTAATATGTGTGTAGTTGGCAGCCCAGAATAGGAGAAAAGACAGGAAAGGGTTTAAAAAATAATAATTGAAAAAACAATGGTGTAGTGAAAGATATACAATTATTGATTCAAGAAGCTAAGCAAACTGAGGCTGCATGTATATTTTTAAATCTGGTTAGGTTCTTTGTCTTTATCATATCAAAATCCTGACTGATTTTTCCACCTCTCCCCAAGTTCTCATCTTGCTACAACTTCCTTCGTAACTGTATTCTCTAAATAACAGATATGACAGTGTAAACCCTTTTCTCAACAAGGTTCCATGGCTCTCCATTGTCCATGGCATAAAATATTTAATGGCAAATAATACCTTTCTTCCATCTGCTCATATGATATCTTATTTTCATCATTTTGGGGGGGCCAAGTTTTTGTTTTTTGACCTTGCATTCATGGTACACTATATTGATTTAAACAACTCTGCTTTTTGTTGAACTATTTTTCTCTTACTTGTTAAAGTCAGACATAATTCTCAAAAGTTCAGGAGCTCTCTAAAACATATTTTTTTGGGCTATTCAATACTGATAGAAGCATAATTTACATAATACTTAAGACTCTTTTGAAGTCAGTGAAGATAATTCCCTAGAGGGACCTTAAGCTTTAAATGATATGCTGTAGAAAGCAGCAATTGTGAATGCAGGAGTAAATCAGAAAGTGAGAAAAACTAAAATGTAATAAATTGAAAATGAAGGCATTTTGTGAAAGACACTTCAAAGGGACTTTTCCTTCAGAAATCCTAAAAGCACTTACGAGAAAAGGATTTATCTAAATATATTGATTTATGAAATTATATATTTGTAATTATTTAATATAAATATTCTCTTGAAAAGTATACAAACAGTTGTAAAGTTTACTTTTAAACATTATTTTCCTCCTTGGTGTGTTCATTAGACTTTGACTCATGTGCATAGCAACTTCTGTCTTACCAACAGGAAAACGATCTTTCTCCCTCCCTCCCTCCCTCCCTCCCTTCCCTCCCACCGTTTTCTTTCTTTACCTTTTTTGTATTCAAGCATGTGGTTATCACTTAGCATAGCCCTGGCTCTAGCTAATTAGTAAACATGAAAGAGGTGTTTTAAAAGGGCTAAATTTCTATCAAATGGATCGTTTTGGGAAACTCCAAATTCCCCAGGAATGTGAATCTGGGTTATTTCAGAATGCAGAGAATATGCTTATTCTTTCTGTCAAAGATAAAAGCCATTTCAGGAAAAGTCCAAATGACAGAATATGAGAAAAAGGACAAACAGAAGCCAAAATGGTATAGAAATCATCAGGTCTTGCATACAAAAGAGAACATGCATGGCCCAGTATTACTTCATTGCTGTGCAAAAACATAGGCTGTAAGATCTGAAGAAAGACTTGAGTGTTTGAAATATGAGAAGTTGGGTGCTTCATTCTATTCCTTTCCAAATACAGTGCCCCCATTCCTTTTAATTATTTCACATCAAGATGCAACAGAATGGTATAGTGGATGAACATGAGATTTTTAGTCAGGAAACATGGACATGAATCCACCATATAGTAATCTTGTGAATTTTGGCAAATTGTCTGACATTTCTGAGCCCCAGTTTCCTAATCTATCAAATGAAGAAAATATTAATCCCTTCCAGTTTTTTAAGCTAATCTGTAATAATGTATGTAAGTTTGTCCATTGTGCGTGTGTGTGTGTTTTGTAAATTTAAACCACGTATCACCTCTGCTCTTATATTTTGCCAGCTCCAGGATCCCTGTTTCCTCCTAGACTTCTGGAATGCTAAGAGACAAAGGATTTCCTTTCTACCATGTGATGTAAACATCTAAATATCAATAAATCTCACAGGTCAAAAGTACTAAAGGAAAGATTGAATGACCTTTCAATTTATTCTTGAGAAATTATGTAATCTTTGTCATATGGACGCATGATTGGAATAAGAAGCAGAAAAAATGTAGGAGTAATGTCAGAGAGGTGCATCAAGAGTAACTACTAAAAATATATTCTGGATTTTGTGACTGTTGTGGTATTGGCCAATCTTTTAATTTTTAAAGTAATTTTGTTTTCTTTTTCTCATTGATAAATATTCATATTTCATAGCTTAATATTGTAGTTTGAATTAGATTCAGGCTACACAAATTCTTCATTAGTCTCCTTTTGAGAGTGAAAGATTTTCCTTATGGGGGAGCTAAAACTCCTTTTTGGCCTAGGGAAAATTTATCTTCTTTCATCTTTTGTGTCCTCATTGGTAAAATTGCAAAATAGTACCTTAACACTTTACAGGTTTGATATCTGAATACTTGAAAAAATAAATGGCAACTTTAATCCTTGAGTACATGTTAATTCTAACTTGTGGTGAGGCTTACATTCAAATCCCTGGTTAATTACTTCAGACGCTGGCAGAATAGCATGTAATAAGGGGGAATGTATCATCTCATGTTAAAACAATAAAATGTTATTTTATTTTAAGATGGCTCTTAGGGCTTACTTCTTGGAAGACAAGGATCATGAGCTGATTCTGCAGTGCTGAATTTCTGCTAATGCTTCTATACTCTCTTATAATCACTGACATGAACTTGAGAGACAGAGAGGGCAGGAATTATGTAGTCTAAGGTCATTAAAAAGAGCAAAGTGTGCAGAAGGGTATGGATTCGGTGTCTTCTAATCTCGACTATTGGCAAAGAGATTTTGTATATTCAGATGAGATGTGTCGCCAAAAGCTTACAACATGTACTTTCTATGTAAAATTTGTGACAACAAGTTATTCAAGATTCAGTAGCAGAAATTTCACCAATAGCAGGTACATAGTAGACTTAACTTGAGAGAAGAAAAGTGGCAAATATACTCCATAAATCAGTAAATTATTGACAAAGACTATACTGTTTGGTATTTGAAAAATATTTAGACTAGTTAAATGTTTCAACTCTCTTAACTTTCCAGACTCTCAGACATGCAGTGTGACTGCATTCATGATGGAAAACTATTACACATTTTCTTCATAGAATCTCAGATTTGGAAAGGAAAATAAAACCATCTGTTTACTCTCCCTCATAATTATAGTCTAGTCTCTATAACTGTGCTCCATTGAACACTAGTACCTGTTAAGATATTGATAGGTGTTCCTACCTTGTAAAGCAAGCCATCATGTGGTTAAATGATCAGAATTCAGTTCAATTTATTCACTAATATTGATACAAAATTCTTCTATCTTCCAACTAAGGATCACTGTTTTGTGTTTTGGAACCACTTATGCTCTTTTCCTTTGTCTGAAAATATTTTTATTTATGCTATAGTGGACATTTTTGTTGTTCCCTCCACATATATTCTCCCCCATCTCCTGTAGCAACCTTGGCCATTGGATGAAGTTGACCATAGGTGAGTCCTGATAATTCTAAGCCATCATGATTGCCTATCCCCAGCGCTCCAACTTAGTCCAGGTCACTGTCATCTCATTTCTGGTCTCTTACAATCAATCAGTTATTTCCTAACTGTGCTTCCCATTTCATTCTGTCCTTATTAGAATCTATTCTCCAACAGCCCAGATGATCTTCAAAATCACTAATCATACTATGTTACTTCTCTGCTTCATTTGTGCACAAAATTCTGTAACTGCATTGCATTGCCCTGCGAATAGAATCTGATATTTTTTCATGGCTTACAAAAACCCCATTGTAATCCAGTTTTTCTCTACTTCTCCAGACTTATGTCATAACATTCCACAATTGGATCATTACTCTCTGGTCACCTTAGCTTCCTTTTCTTCTCTCAGACAACTAAACCTTTATCTACATCTGGGACTTTGCATTTGTCCTTCTTTTACCTAAAAATCTCTTCCCACAGCAGTTCACCAGCTAATCCATTCCCCTTGTCATATATCAACCAAATGTAATTGTTTTAAGAGTGCCATCACACACTAGAATCACTAGAGTACTCACTCCAAGGTACTCTATTCTTGTTAACCAGTTTATTTCCTTCATAGCATAAGAAATAATGATCTCATGTGTTTCTTTACTTTTTATGTTAAATATCTCCCCTAATGGAATGTGAGCTGCATGAGTATAGAGGCTATTTCTATTTTCATTACTACTTTGAAATAAGTATTTGAACAGTGGATTGCATGTCGTAACTGCCCAACACATAATTATAAGATGGTCAATAAACGAATTGAGCTTGCATACAATATTTTCTTCTTCTTCTTCTTAGTCATCAAATAAGAAGTATCAATTGCATATGATATAGAGCACAATTGTAATAGGAGAGAGTGCTTTAAATAACATGCCACAAAATATAAAAGAAACTGTTTTCAGTAACATCATCAGAGTGTTTAGCATGACATATTGAGATAATCACTTATCCCATTTGGCTTTCCTGACTACTCTAGCCTATAATCATCTTTACCAGTGAGCATTTAGTAGCCTTTGTTGAGTATATAGCTCATTTGACATTAACACAAACTGTTGTATGAAATCAAATACAGTAACTTAAATTGCTGTCTCATTTATACTTTTTTCATGTTTATAAGAAAATGCGATATGTGAATATCTTGCTTCTCATGAACTATTATAGCTTTCCAGAGGGTGATGAGATATAGACAGTGCTAATCACTGTTTAGTAAACAGTAATTGCACCAATGCACATTTAGGTACTTCTTTGGTAAAACAAGTGTTTATAATTTTCTGGGGTACCTGTCTTTACTTCTTTCTGCCATAAGCTCTCTTCAAGGAAAAAGAATTTTCATTTCTGGCTGTGTCCCAGAATCATTTCCTTCTGTTCTGGTATAGAAACCAAAAAATAAGGAACAGAGGATAACTTAAAATTCTTCACTTGGCAAAGATTTTTTGACGCACACAAGACATTGTGCTAGACTTTGGAGATACAGCAGGCAAAAAACGGATGAGTTCCCTATTGGAACATCCATCATAGCCAGTGGATACAAAAGAAACAAACACATAAATGAGATAAACAGATTTTTTCATATGTTTTGAAGGTAAATCTGAAATGATCCCTGTTGTTGATCTGACAGATGGGGGGTGTGGAGGGAATCCAGGCTTTAATCAAATCATCTCATAAGGAAGCCCAGTTAGCTTGTATAATAAAGATTGACCTAGAAGAAAAAAAGTCTATGTGGACTGATTTTGTGAGCAAGTTTAAGTGGATCTGGGATTTAGGATGAGAGTTTTTGATTAGCTGCTATGTTTGTAAGCTACATTGAGAACAAAAAGGGGAGCATCTACTTCTGGGTTGTACAGTGTAATAATAAAAAATATTATTTTCTTTTTTTTCGGCAGGAACTATCATAAAGATATAAATTTCTTCTCAAATGTCTTTGGTTGCAGTAGTGATGTTCTATTGAGTATGGCACAAAACCTAAATAGGTTACATTGAGTTAGTTCATGTTTGGTATAGTGGCCGACGGGAAATATTCAATAAATTGCTCCTTATTCCCTTGTTTCATTTCCCTGGCTTTGACTACGACTTAAATAACCATTATTCCCTGTAGTTAAGAGCTTGCTAAGCCATGTCATTGAACCTTCCTTCATTCCTCCCCTTGCCTTCTAGCCTTCTCTCCTTCCCTTATTGACAGCCTCCCACCCACTATTCTCATTCCCTCCCTCCTTTCTTAGAAATATATATATCGAGCTCTTAAAATGGATCGAGTAAGATAAATTCCCAGGAACATTAAAATAATAATGAGTTTCTTCATAGATCTTACTTTTGAACCTCCCAAGGTCTTCACTGTTTCTTTTAAACCAACCATGTCCTGGCATTGTCTCAAAGGTCCTGTTACATTTCCTATAAATTACATGGTTTTCTGTGGTTTCTCATAGCAAAGCTAAATTGCTAAGTCTGTAATTTCCAAAGTCCTCATTTTTTCCTTCTTTTTTAAAAGATGAATGTATTATTGACCTTGTTTTCTCCTTGGTTTGATATTTTATGGATGTGTCAATACATCCTGTCTAGAAGACCTCAGGAGCCCTTCTCTCCTCAAAACTGAACATTAAAACGCTGTGCTCTCTGTATAAATGTTTATGGGTGGGAGGGGGAAATAGAACAAAGACCCAATTTAATAAGCTCTGGCAATACAGTAGGCACTAGACTGAAAATATTATCTATGTATTTTAAAATTTTTCTTTATAGAAACTCCATCTTACCGATGATGAAATGGAGGCATGGGAAGATTAGGCAATATTGAATTATCAGGCTAGGATCACGTTAGTTTTTAAAAGGAAAGCTAATTTATCCCCCAATCTCTGCTCCCATTTTGTGGCAATAAGTGTTGCTCCATTAGTTATATTTAAATCAATATAATTATTTTTTAATAGTTTCTTGTAGTCATCCCTCATAAGTAGGTATGAAGAGCCTAGTTTATACCTTGAATTGTGTTCAATTCTAAAGGGAAATGAAAAGGTAATATGATCTATATCTGAGCCTTCTTGTAGCCTGACTCATTCTTCTGCCTTTAAAGTAGGTCCTGTTAAAAATGTCTCAGTGTGTCTGTGTTTCATTGTGGTGACATCAAGAAATGTGGACTCCATAAACTCTTCCAGTGCTTCCTTTAAATGTTTAACAATATGTCAAGAAATGCACAAAACCCTATAGAGGGAGTTGTTACAGTGGTATCTCAGCAGTGGCTCTGTCCCTGTGTGTGTGGTACTGAGTATGCCATCTGAACTTTCCAAGCCTTGTTTTCCTTATCTCTGGAATGGCAATGTTTCCACTGAGGATATTGAAGGTTTCTCTAAGATTCTATTAAAGTGTCTGCTATATCTAATTTCGATCCTACAAGCATCAGTTTAGGTCAAGTTATGAGTTCATACTAGTCTCAGTGGAAAGATAGAGATTATTTTTCTTTTAAAACTACAGTCTTGGGGGAAAATAATGTACGTAATTTTGAGACCAAGATCCTGGATTTGGGAAGGAAATATATTAATGAACACAAGCTTTAATCAGTTTGGTCAATGAAATATTCCTTTACTTGAGCTGAAGACAGTTTTTGAGTAGTAAGCAATTATTTAAAGTTTTTAAGATGGCAAGAGTAATTTTTTTTTTCAACTGAATCTCTACAAAATCTTCCCCCTAAGACTTGAAATTACAGCAAAGCAATACATTACTCTGCATTTTCTACATATAAAATTAGCCTTGTTGTATCTCTGATGATTTTTAAAAGTATGTAACAGAGGAAATCTAAATTAAGAGCTGAAATTCCTTGTATAAGCATTTCTCCTTGATATGAGAAAAATCTTAGTAAGTGTATCAAGTAAATATGTAGGACACATCTCAACCCCAATTCAGCTTGAACTTGGTGTTAAGGTGTTTGCTATAACTATTACCTTAGTTTTTTTTTTTTTTTTTCCTTTTTTTTCCCCCTGAAATTTGGCACCATCAGCTACTGTCATCAACTTTAAAGTCCTTGACTCTTTAGGATAGCAATGTAAAAGCTAGATCAAAATACATTTGAAACTAAAGTTGCTTGATAAGTATAAGCATCACTTTAAAAGGGATCTGGACACAAAACAAATGTTAAAATCAATAAGGAAAAGGAAGAAAATTTTGGAATATAAACAAACAAATGAACCTAACTGTATTTCATATGAATAATGTAACTACACTGAAGGAAAGAAGAAAAAAGAGCTAGGTAGCATTTGAGCACAGTATTTTAGCTACAAAACTACCTACTAGATGTATAATAATGGTAGAGAACTTTGTTAGCAAGGTTGTTTTTCTCAATGTTTTGGGTTAAAATTTCTGAAACACTCTCTGTATATTCTAGGACTGTATAAATAAATAAATATACTATGGATAAAGGAATTAGGCTTCTCATTTTGGAGAAAGAAGTGACAAATATCGACTGGAAAGCCAGAATAAATCTTTTGATGCTGAAATGAAGTTGGAGAAATTAATATGAATTCATGATTTTCAGTATATATGGGTGGATATTTAAAATATAAATATACATAGGATATAGTATCTTTTATAGAACATATGTGTGAAGATATGCATGCATATTTGTGTATATGTGTATATATCCTTTCTGTCATCAAAATTTTGTCCTCTGTTAGCTTCCATTGATGTTCCTTGCCTGTTTATTACTATGAAGGTTCAAAAAATGGTGATTTTCTAATTCTATCATTTCTTCCACATTTATTATTTACTAACTGGCTTTTGACTATAAAAAGAATGGAGATTTGGGGCACCTGGGTGGCTCAGTCATTTAAGTTTTCTGACTCTTGGTTTTGGATCAGGTCGTGATCTTGTGTTCTTGGGACTGAGCCCCTGCATAGGCTCCACGCTTGGTGTGAAGTCTGCTTGTCCCTCTTCCTCCCCTCTGCCCCACCCCCTGCTTAGGCACACATGTGTACACATTCTCTCTCAAATAAATAAAATCTTAAAAAAAAAAAAAACAAGAAAAGAGATTCTATGTAGATTCTGTATTCTACTTCTGTCTCCTGAAAGAGCTTGTAAACCATCACATCCTAGTAGCAATGAGCACACCTGATACCTTTATCTTGTTTTCTGTATGCCATTCTCCACTAACTGTAACCAGGGGTTCTTGAGAAATGGACTGGCAGGCTTACATTGTACTAATATATTCAGGCAAGGATCATCAATATATATTAAAATTAAGATATACAAATTTGATGAGAAAATAGGATCTTTACATGATCCCAAAGTGTTTCCCCCAGTAATGACTTTTAAGGGAGAAATCTGACACAAACTAACTTAACCCAGTGATCAGAATTAACATGACCAATAATGGAACAAACCACATCATGTGCTTTCCAAATATGATAGATTGAGAAGAACACAATAGCACTTCTAGGGTTGGTACTCCAGCTAAAAATGCATAATCTCAATATAATCATGAGGAAATACCACACAAGTCCAAATTAAGGGCCACTCTACAAAACAAGTGGCCTATACTCCTCAAAAATGTCAAGCTTTACCACTCTCCAGTTAAACAAAACAAAACAGGGCTCTTTAGAGAAATGGCTGATTCAAGTGCTGGACCAGGGAATATTCAAGATAAGCCTGGAAATTCTTTTACTGCCAGAAACAAGCAAACAGTGAAAAAAAACACAATGATAGAGGTATATCAAATGGACACAAGACAACCAAAAGAGCTCCCAATAGCCAAAGGCAAAAACTTTGGAACAACAAAATAAATAATGTAGCATTGGATAATAACCTAAAGTAAAAATAAATATTCATGAGTTCATACTAATATAAATAAATGGTTAAATCAATAAATACATGGGGAGAATAGACAAATCTTTGTATAGGAGAACTCTAAATAATGTATGTAAATACTCTGTCCTCAATGAGGTGGAATACAGATCTTCCTGGATTTACAATGGAGTTATGCCCCAATAAACCCTTTGTAAGTTGAAAGTATCCTAAGATGAAAATGCATTTAATACACCTAACCTACCAAACATGATGTTAGCCCAGTCTGCCTTAAATATGCTCTGAACACTTACATTAGTGTACGATTGGGCAAAATCATCTAATATGAAGCCTATTTTATAATCAAGTGTTGAATATCTTATGTAATTTATTGAATACTGTACTGAAAGTAAAAAACAGAATGGTTGAATAGGTACAGAATGGTTGTAAGTATAGGGGTTGTTTCCCCTTGTGTACATGTAGCTGATTGGGAGCTGTGTCTCACTACCACTGCCCTGCATGATGAGAAAGTATTATTACATCTATTATTATATCACATATTGCTAGCCCAAAATTCAAAATTCAAAGTACTGAATGCAGACTCTTCAGCACGTTTTACTGGGCTACTAAACATGTATCTCTTTAGCACCACTGTAAGTCGAACCATTGGAAGTCATAAGTCAGGGACCATCTGTATAATTTTCTTTTTTTTTTTTTTTTTTTTGAAATTCTGCTTTATTTTTTTGAATCTATTTCATTATATTTTGTTCTATTTATATTTTTTTAAATTCAATTAACCAACATATAGTACATCATTGGTTTCAGATGTAGTGTTCAATAATTCATCAGTTGCATGTAACACCCAGTGCTTATCACATCATGTGCCCTCCTTAATGCCTATCACCCAATATACCCCATCTCCCCCATCTCCCCTCCAGCAACCCTGTTTGTTTCCTATAGTTAAGAGTCTCTCGGGGCGCCTGGGTGGCTCAGTTGGTTAAGCGACTGCCTTCGGCTCAGGTCATGATCCTGGAGTCCCGGGATCGAGTCCCACATCGGGCTCCCTGCTTAGCAGGGAGTCTGCTTCTTCCTCTGACCCTTCCCCCTCTTGTGCTCTCTCCCTCTCAAATAAATAAATAAAATCTTTTTTTTAAAAAAAAGAGTCTCTCATGGTTTGGTGGGAATGCAAGCTGGTACAGCCACTCTGGAAAACAGTATGGAGGTTCCTCAAGAAGTTAAAAATAGAGCTACCCTATGACCCAGCAATTGCACTACTAGGTATTTATCCCAAAGATACAAATGTATTGATCTGAAGGGGCACCTGCACTCCAGTGTTTATAGCAGCAATGTTCACAATAGCCAAACTGTGGAAAGAGCCAAGATGTCCATCAACAGATGAATGGATAAAGAAGATGTGGTGTATATATATACAGTGGAATATTACTCAGCCATCAGAAAGGATGAATACTTATCATTTATATCAACGTGGATGGAACTGGATGGTATGCTAAGTGAAATAAGTCAATCAGAGAAAGACAATTATGATATGGTTTCACTCATATGTGGAATATAAGAAATAGCACAGAGGATCATTGGGGAAGGGAGGGAAAACTGAATGGGAAGTCATTAGGGAGGAAAACTATAATTTTCTACTGCTTAAGTATGGGTTATGCTTAGGAATTCTTTCCAAAGAGTACCATATAGAAATTATGTGTATGTGTCTGTGTATGTGTGTGCATGTACATGGGAGTAACTTTGCAGTTTTAAACTCTTATAGTGGAGAAATCTTGCAAACACGATCTCAGCCAGTGATCAAGGTTAACACCAATAGTGATAATTCATGTTGTTATGTAATATGTACTCTAAATATTATGTAATGTAACTTTACCTCTGGTCCTCCTCTAAAATACCCATAGCCTCACTATAATTAGACAAAAACATTAGATAAACTCAAACTGAAGGACATTGCAAAATATCTGACCCTTATCTTCAAAATTATGAAGATCATCAAAAATAGAGTAAGTCTGAGAAACTGTCAAAATTTAGAACAGTCTGAGACATGATAAATAACTGTAATGTTTTATCATGGAAGGTATCCTGGGATAGAAAAGGGACATTAGGTAAAATCTAATGAAATCTTAAAGTATATGGACATCTAGTTAATAATAATGTATCAATATTGGTTTACTAGCTATAACAAATCTATCATACATACATAAGATCATAAGATCTTAACAAGGAAAACTGGGTACGGGACATATGAGAACTCTCAAACCTATCTTTGTAACTTCTATAAATCTATAATTATACTAAAGTGACATTTGTTTTTCAAATATATATATATATGTCAAAGTCATGAAAGACAAGAAAAGGCTAAAGAACATTTTAGATTAAAAGAATAAAGAGACACACAATGCAGGATTCTGGATCCAACTCTCTAGCAGATTTTTTTCCCCTTTTGCATTAAATGGCATTTTTAGGACAATTGGAAATTGGAATAGTTTACATAAAACAAGGGATTTTCCTGGGACTACCTTAGGATTTGAGGCTCTAAACATTCAAGGCAAATCTAGGAGCAGGTTTCCTGTGTCAATCTACACTTGAACTGCAATCAATGGAAACAAACTACAAGTAGCCCTAATTTGCTTTATACATGACTATTTCTAGATAAATTCTTGATCATTCTGCTTACTTGCCAGTTCCTCAGTGTAGCTCAGATCCCGGAGAACACTTTTTAACTTCAATGAATTGCTAGAGAACTTCCCAAACTGAGGGTACACTTCTCTTTATTAAGCTATCTTGTGTCCGTTAAGATTTTTTCTGAGAGTCAGTGGTGGTGAGAGGAGCCTCTTTCATAATGCAGCAGATCTCCCCCAACCTGATTCAGCACTGGGGATCTGGAAATGGGTGAAAAATATAATTTAACATAGGTAGTTTGACTGAAAAAAGTTGTTACTGTTTCTGAAGGCTATTTCCACAGACCCATGATGTGTAGACATCAGAAAATAGCAACAGACAGCTTTGATGATGTACTGGAAAGAAAAAAAAAAAAAGAAAAAGATAAAGATTACATGCCACATGCCCCCCCCCCACATTGGCTAACTCAGAAATAGGCCCACTTTAAAAATATATTCAGAAGACTAGGCTGTGTTTGAAATCAGTTCCCTGAATATAATTCCTGCCTCTGTATTGTTCTCCTATCAGTATAATTCTTAGAACTAAATATGAAAGGGCAATCATCCTATAGCAAATTAACTGAAAAGAATAGGTTTTCTAAGGAGAAGTAGATTAAACATGTTAGTTTCTTCCATCATGGGTGTTCAGAAATGTTTGAAATGTTGGGCAATACTACCCACCAAATAGGTTTCTCAAAATAAAAGAATTCTTTTATTCTATTTTTAATCTTCATAATAGCTACTTGAAGGTTGCCCTAAGCAATGCAAACATATTGCTCTGATGGAATAAATGCATGTAATTATTCCAGAACCTCACCCAGAGAGCTGTATAATGATTTGCCTGAACAAAGAACCCTTGAAGTTAGCACTCTCTGATGGGAACAAAAGTAGAGCCATCCTCCAGGTAAGCCGTAAACTGGACTCCCGTCTGAATGCAGTCCTTTTCATTCTTCCATTGAGCAATGTATTTCTCACAGGTTCTCTGAGAGTTCCATCACTAAGGATATTTGGTCTTTTTAATCCCTAATATCCCATTTCATCAGAATACTCCCTTCTCAAATGACTCGATGAGGAAATATGGTGATGTTTTAACAGGAAAAAAAAAATTAAGATTTTATTTATTTACTTGACAGAGAGAGAGACAGCAAAAGAGGGAACACAAGCAGGGGCAGTGGGTGAGGGAGAAGCAGGCTTCCTGCCGAGCAGGGAGCCCTACATGGGGCTCGATCCCAGGACTCTGGGATCATGACCTGGGCCGAAGGCAGATGCTTAATGACTGAGCCACCCAGGTGCCCCGGAAAATTTTTTTTTTTAAATGTATGTGTTTATATTTATAGGAGATTGAAACTACTATGTGAAATTTATGATAAGTTAGATCAAAATTAAATAAGGTAAACCTCCACTCTGGGGACATTGGAGAGGTTTTGGAGGCAAACCTTTCTAGGAGGCCCATTCTTGGATTCCCCCCATCCCCAGTCACCAAAAACAGAACATCTAATCTTATTGTAGCAGCTAGACGTGTACACGTTTAGGGTCACAATGCTGTGTCTGTAAATGAGCGAATAATAGTATCATGCAGAATAAAGTGAAGGTAACCAAAGCTTACCACAGGCATCTGTTAATTTCAAAGTAAACTTAGGACAAGATGAAACAACAGCAACAACAACAACAAACTAAAGACAAAACTATAAACTGGTCCGTAATGACAGTCCTGACCAAGAAGGAGTCAGCTGATTGCAGTATATATTCAAATGGTGGTTACTAAAAACAATATAAAGATATAGAAGGCGATCCAAACTACGTTGAAACTATTTATTTAGCAACAACGATTGGACGTCTATCAAAACCCTTCTGTGTCCGTGTTTGTTTTACATACTGCTGCTCAACTTACATGATTCAGGATACTAAATGTGAGAGACAACCCTAGATTGGTTCTTGCCACACGTATTACCTTTCCAATTGTAAAGATCGAAAACAAAACAAAACAAAACAAAAGGGAAAAAAACCCAACTTCGTTCCCAGACTTCTAGAGCTGTGATTTTGGTTGTGAATCAGATCTACCAATTTAGATGTACTGGCGAAGGCAAGTGGGGAGGCAAGGCGGAAGCCAGCTTCCAGTCGGTCTCTTCTGGCAAGCAGGGTTATAGATGCAGAAGTCTAGAGGCCACTGAAGCATCTAGACTCAATTTTCCAGGTTTTCATTCCTAGCTTTATGGGTTTAAGGCAGTGGTGGGTGACACAGCAAAAGCAACTCCTGATCTCTGGATGATAGTTCCAGTGAAATTCCCTTGAACATGGTCACCCAGGATTTGGCAGGCCCAAGATTCCCTTTCTTCTTGTGATACCTCAGGCCATATTAAGTCCTGACTAATTACTAGATTGCAACATATAAATTTTCCCATATAGGGTTCCATGTAGTATTCTCTTTGCATAATAAAGTTCAGTAATTCTTAGAAAAGTTCCTCTATTGCCTTCATAAAGACCTGAGTTTAAGAAAATCTTCCAACTATTGAAATTTGTAAATACCCTTTTGGTAGGCTCTTAATTGATTATTGTTGTGGGATGTAGGGTGGGGAAAAATAAACTTCTTTATATAATTCCATGTTAATCATACTTAACTGTTGTTAGATGAGCTCTCTGTGGCAAAACCCTCTTTGGAGATACATGCCCTGTCAGATTTCCAGGCTTTGTAAACAGAACTAAAAACGAGAATCACCTACTAAGTGTCAAAATAATATGGACAATGGGCTCACACATGAATAGACCCATACTGTGTAGGGTCATTACTAGCACATTTAATGTCTTTATGTGAATAAGAAAAGGGGACACTCCCAGGGCAAAACAGATTTGAAATAGATGCACTCAGGATGTAGAAATAATAAAAGAACTTGCCTCTTCCTCCTGGTTGTTAAAACTCACACCAGAGATTTCAGCTGCAATTTACCATCTTGAAGAAATGCCCCTTTACAGGGCATGACATGCAAAACTGTTCATTATGGCCCGTTCAAATGCCACAACACTGCCCAGAATATAGTAGGTGCTTAAAGTGCTTATTATTAAATTTGCCTTCTAAGAACCCAGCAAATGAAGTATGGTGAAAAATGGGAAGGCTGTGCCTCATCCCGTATCCTCTGCACAGAGCCTGAGGTCTGATGCATATTTAGGCAGTGCTTGAAGTTTTCCTTAAAAACAGGCATATTGCTTTCAGAGTGTCTCTAGAAAGGACTACCTCCTTGAATAATGAGTCCAATGGGAAGAACATTTAATACTGTGCTTTTTCTAGTTCTCATTTCTTTTGTGTTTTCTTTGGATGTAAAATTGAGTAACTAGAACTGTGAAAGAAAAGTCAGAGCACCCTCCCTTTGAGAAGGTCATATCCTTGGGTACACCTGAACTTAGTGTGCAGCAATTAGAATTAAACATGTGAAATTTTATTTTTGTTTCCGTGATGCTCACTCCCCTCCTGTGTGTACAGGTGTGCATGTATGTGTATGTCTGTTACAGTATCTGGAGAATGCAGAGAAAGAGACATTTTTTTTCCACTGCAATATGTATAGATCTTCTAGAATAAATCTCTCTCTCCTGATCCATTTAGCAGAACTAATTCACATGCTAGTGTCAGATGCCATTCTACTGTCATACGGTTTGCATAGTTTTTGTCAAGATGTCTGAGGTAATTCTTATCTTTGTATTCCTGTATGAAAGATGCAATATTTTGTTTTTCTCTGACCTGTACAATGATTTTCTTCTGTTATTATATTTCAGCAATTTGGTTATGATCTGCTCAGTGTGGTTTTCTTTCTCCTGACCCTGGCTGGAATTTGAGAAGCCTTCTGGATCTAGGAGTTGATAATTTTTTACAAATTTGAAAACAAAATAATTATTATCTTCAAATATTTTTCAACTTCCTTTCTTCTTCCTGGAAATCTAACTATACATGTGTTATATCACCTGATATTGTACCACTTGTAAATGAGGCTCTGTTCATTTGTACTGTTTTCTTCTCCCTTTCCTTCTCCTTCTCCTTCCTCTTTTGTTTCGGGTTTCTTTTGTTGTTGGTTTATGTGTGTTGTGTTGTTGCTATGTTGAAGGTCACTGGTATTCCTTTCTGCATGATCTACTCTTTTCTCAAATCCTTCCAGTGAATTTTTTTCATTTTCAATATTTGATTTTTCATCTCTTGAAGTTCTCAATTTCCTTTTTGTGTCTTCAGTGCCCTCATTATGTTTATATTTTAATTTAAATCTATTATCACACATTTAATAGGTGTTTTAAAGATCCTATCTCTTTAATAGTTCAAAAAGTCAGAACTTCAATAGTTCTAACATTTCTGGGTGTCGTTTTGATTTTAATTTCTTTCACTTATAGCTCACATTCTCTTGGTTTTTTTTCTTATGTATAGTAAATTTTTATTGAATATTAAATATTGTTAAAGTTGTATTTTTGAGAGTCTTATTTTTTTCTGCCTTCATTTGAAGAGTGTTGATGTTTGGGCAGTTTTTTACTTGCAGATCAGCTTGAATGTTTTTGTGGCTTGTTTTTTAGCTTATTAGGTCAGGTCTACAATAAACTTTATTCTAGGAGAAATTAGGCCTTGTACTAAGGTCTTACCATTATAAGATCTCTGTTGGATTTTTTTTTTTTTTTTTTTTTTTTGATGGGCAACAAGTTCTCTCCATCTTGATCGGTTAGACTTGAACGATTCCCAGACCTTTGTCAGCTCTGGATCGCTCAGCTGCTGCTCTCGGGTAGCTCTCTTCTCAGTCTCCAGTGTCTTACTCTACATAAGCACAATCTGCTGTTTGACAGACTCCTGTTATCCCTTATGCAGACTGTCCTTGCTCTTCCTCTGTATGATCCCTCCAGCAGTTTTAACCTCCCCAAACTGTAATTTATGGCTTGATAATTCAGCAAAATCACTGTGTTCTTGTGTTCTTCCTCCCCATACCACCCTCGGGAAAGTGAATCATAGCATAAAACCAGAGCATTGGTAGTGTCCATTTTATTTGTCCTTCTCTGAGGAATCAGAGTCCTGTGATAACTGTTGTCCAATGGCTGTAAACCATTTTTTCCATACATTTTGTCCAGTTTTCTATTTTCTTACAGCAGAATGGCAAACCACTATCAACAACTCATCTTTAACATCCCACCCTTTGATAAAGTACTGTGACCCCCACCCATAGGTTATGTTCAATATAGTGTTCTAATATTTAAGTACTCTCTTTTACTGTAGCATTGCATTCAGTGGGCATTTAATATTTATTATTGATTGAACTGCTGGTTTCACTTTATTTTCTGCTGTAAGCCATTTATCCATTCAGGGAATGGACAACTTAGTCTCCAGAGATTTCGATTTTAAGCAGAAATAATTGTTAACTTGCAATGTTAAATGTAGTTTTTCTCTGAAATGTTTACAAGTAGCTGCCTAAGACATACTCTGAATCTCTCAGGCTTCACCAGACTCTAAGTCAAGACAAATCTATATTAAATTTTAATTTACAAATCTTAATAATTTCATGCCCCCTACCACTCATTTAAGAAACCTTGTCCCTTGAAGATTTACCTCCCCGCAAGTACTCCCGGAAATCTTCAAGAGGTATTTTAAACTGGTCTTCTGTTGGTTTCTGCTTATTGTTCTTCTTTAGCCTTACGAAATTCAGTTTCTCCATTGGTAGAGAGTTCCACTGATAGTAAATGTATACCTACTGTTTTATTTCCAGAACTAACTAGCCATTAACTCACAGTTTTGGTTGCTTGGAACACAAAAGAGTGAGAGCTCTTTCCTCCGAGAGGAGTTGCATTGTTTCTGCACCAGCTTTAGTTAGTACTGCTGCCTTAGAATACTTCAAAAGAGAACTTTGTTCTTGTTACTGCTTCCTCCTAATTCCCAAGTATGCCAGTACTCCCATCTAGCCACCTCCTTTTTGGGTATGATCTTTCAGGCAATTTGATACTCGATCAGGTGTAGTTAGATTTTCTCATGGCCTCTACTTTTGCCTTTCATACTTTGTGACAGGAGCATTCTTTTGTCTCTCTCTGTTAAACTTGGATAGCAGGGTCCTATAGCAGAATCTGAGCCTGGCACAAAATTTAGACAGGTGCCTCTTTCAGTTTATATTGTGCTAGCTTTTTCTTTCCTTTATATGCTTCCTGTATACACTAAACTAAATGGTAGGTTTGGCTGGATTCTGAGGTCATCCACTCTGCTGTTTACAGAACAAATATGCTTTTTTTCTCTGGCTCTTTCTTTTATTTCTCAAAGCATCGTTACCCATCCATACAATCTGACTTTTGTAGAGATTCTTTTACCTGATATGTTGGTATATGTGAACCTCAGGTGTTGCAAGAGTTGAAAGTCTCCTCTATAACCAGCCTCAAGGGATTCCTTAGCTCTCCACCACCATCCCTATATATCAAAGTTTTTCTAACTGTGCATATAGGCTTTATCAGTTTTTATTCCAACCTAATAAGAATGTATTATGTAAGAATAATGGCCAGTTCCTAAGTGCTGGAAAATCTTTCAAAGCTGGTTTAAAATTCAAACTTAAGTTTTCTCTGGGTATTATATAGCTGTGTCTTTTAATAGGAAACAACATGTATAAATGTAGCCTTAATTTATAGCTACATGATTCTTTGAATACTAATGAATATCAAGATGGCTTCAGAAAGCCATATCCCACTTTGTGTCAAATTATAAAAAAGCTGTTTGGAATTTTGATTCATGTGTTCATAACAATGGACACCAATGATTATACCTGGCTTTCCATCACTAATAATCAGCAACAGATTGTACAAAATATGCAGCTGCTGGGCTGCTGGGCTGGATTCCACCCAAGCACCACAGTCCTTTTTATCATGCTCTCCGACTCAGTGGCCCTTTTCCCAAGCAATTACATCAGTACTCGTCAGTTTTTCTTGGCAAATCTTATATTTTCTTTTTATCGCAGGGATGATTTTTTTCCCCTTGAGATTGATAGAAATATGTTAACTGTTTGTGTTTGAGACATGAAACTTTTTCATAACCAGTTAATTATCTTGATCCACTTCCTTTCCAATTCTATTTTGTAAAACATTTCTAAGCACAGACGGGTGACCACCTGTCAACATGTATTGCAAAAAATGTTAAATGCACTTACCAGATCATCTCAAACCTTAGATTGCAAGATGGTATGAAAGCAATAATTGCTTTTTTTTTCTGGAGCAAAAGTAAAGATGTGTTTTCCAATTTGAAATGCTTTGAAAATTGATTTCATATTGCCAAGAATTCTACACACAATGTTATCACATCAACTGCAAAATAGTCCAGTTGTTTTAAACTGAATTATGGCATAAAATTTGGAACTCTTCCGAGTAGCTCTCAAAATTTTCTCTTTTATACTGAATATTCTGAAATCTTCTATTGAGTGCCCCTGAAATCCATGTCAATGTACCTGAGGCCATGTAATAGATGGCTTTTTAGGAATATGCATACATTATTTAATCATAAAACAAATGTGTGTGATAGTAAATGTAGGATTAGTCTACATGGTATTATAGACACATTTCTAAGAAAATATGTGATTGTTTTTAAAAATGACAGAAACGTTTACTAAGTGTCCTTTCTAGCACATTCTTCCAGGTTGTCTCCACTTTTCATTGCTTTGTTCTATTTTACAACTCTGTAAGACATAGGATAATATTGCAACAGATTTTTATTTATAGCAATGCAAATTATCCAGTGGAAAGCAGTTCATTATAGCTCTGTGGATATTGACCAATTTTGCATTTATTAAATAAATTATTTTCAGTATTCTTTATTGCCTACATGTGTTTCTGTCCTTTGGATTCTCTGTTAATCTAGTTGTGACATATTATTGGTTCCCTCATTAATTTATAAAATTAAATACAGTTTGAAACAAACATTCATATGATAATGGTGGTTTTACTTTTGAAAATAATCTTTTGATAGCTTCTAGTATAAATTTTTATTTTACTGAAGTTTGGTTATCAGTGTTTTGGTTGAATGATTTTATAATTTTTATATCAGCTTATCTATCATTGTGCTGATTTCACGTTATCTGGGCTTATGCTTTGTCATAATCTTCCTTGCAATGCAAGATTGGAAGCTGGAAATGCCAGTAGGATATTTTCTTGCAATTTTTATTGAAATAACAGATAATGTATGTGAATCAATCATAAATATTATAGTATACTAGCTGTGGTATATCATTTTTCCTTGTCTTCATTTTTTTTTTTAAATTAAATCAACAATTATATGAATACTCTTAGGACTGAAAAAACTGACATAGCCTACCATGTAGGAAAGTGGGCTTGGAATTCACTGAAGTCTATACTGACTCAGTTTTAGAAACTGCTACTTAGAATACATTTACATTTAGTTTAAATTAAAATGTAAAAACACTTAATTGCCTACTATCAATAAGAACCACTAAACTCTGATGATACAAATATAAGTAAGTTATGATGCCTGCTCACGGGAAGCATGAAGCCTAGAACTAACAGTTGATGGTAAAGATATTCTTCTTGAGTTTAGTATTGTATAGAAACCGAACAGCTGATCTAATGCAGTTATCTAATGCATAGTTAACATTGGATAAATTATAACTGTCACATCCTTCTATTGAAAAGTATCGTGTTAATAGTACATACTAGTGACTAACGACTCCAAATGTAGTTATATTTGCCATATATTTGAAAAAAGATTTACACAGAATACATGGTGTATTCTATTTAGTTCATATAATAATTTATTCAATATTTACCAGGTTATATGCATTATGTTAGTAAGTTTACAAAGATTAATACGGCATAGATTTTCCCTTTACTTGAACAAATATAAGTGTTGTTGGGTCAGGAGAGAAAAGAAACATCAATAATTAAGTATATGGAAATTCTATAGGCATTACAAACAGAACTATGAACAAAGAATTAAGGTAGCAAACACAGAGCAATTGTGTATAGAGGTTCCACCGAGAAAGAAACTTTTGAACTGTGGCTTATGGAGGAATCAGTTTTACTTGATCAGAAGAAAGAGTGATGAACATTCCAGAAAGAACACTTAGGTGTGTGTTGTCCCATGGATGCATGGACAAGTAAATAATGTCCAGACATGCAGTAAAACATGGCAGGGTAGGTATTGATGAGTCCAGATAGTTGAGGGATAGAAAGCAAAATGGAAGGGGCTGAGAGTGTGAAACACATCTGGGAAATTAAATTGGTCTAATTATGAAGAATTTTGTACGTTGTTAAGAGAATTCACCATAGATCTTCTGTAAGATGTATGAAGTAACAACATTCAGTCTGGGTTTTAAAATGTTAATCATAGATGGAATGCATAGGATTTAATTGAGGTGGAGAGAAAGGCACCCTTTCTAGTTCTGAGCCACCCAGGCGCCCCTTTAGTTGTATATTATTTTAAAGAGGACTTTCTAGCCATGATATTGAACTAGGTAGCAGGTCTTTAGAAATCTTTGAGGCCCTAGTAACTGAGACTTCCACCTTCCTCATGACCATCTTCCTTAGCAGCTCCTTATAGACGTGTGCTTTGTAAGCATTCTATCTTAAATCATATTCTCAGGAAAAAAAAAATACACACACACACACATATATATATGTATGTAATTTACTCTAAGTGTGAGTTCACACAAATTCTTTATCTTTCCCGTCGCATTTTGCATTTGAAATCTAATCCCCGAGTCTGAAGCTAATATTTCATTATGTGACATCCAGGATATCCATCCGTAAGCAAGTTGCTCCTTTCCCTGCGGCATTTGCTGCTGCAGGGCTCTTATTAATTACTCTACCATCGCGATAGGAAATGTCTCTACCAAAAGGCAAGGCTGATATCAGGAGATGATTGGTTATTTTTTGTCGTTTTGACATTATACATTTCCAGAATTCAAAATTTTGTAGTAGTATGCAACTTTTCATAACTACTCTTTGTTCAGTGCGTTGGTGAGAAGCAGTAAAGCACTTACGCATAACTGCTGACGGGTCACGATGTGAAGTGTTCTTTGCTACCGGAAGTGGAAGTCCCCATGAATTAACACATATTCTAGGAAAAGTAAAAGGACTCTTTGTGACCACCATTTTCCTGAAGCTAGGAACTGGGTAAATTCTATCGGATTTTAATCTTGGGATTTTTAACTTGATTTATAGCTTCACAGAATTATAAGCCCCATTTAGAAAAAAGTAGTTTCAAAACGAACAGTTACAGCTTTCAGAAAGCGTTACCGGCTCTATACAACAAATAGCTCAGCCAGTATTAAAAACAGGGAAATTGGTCTCCCTAAGTGTAACCGATAATCACTATTCTACAATTTACTCAACATTTACCTTAAAAAAAAAACCTCGTTAATTAAGTTATTTTAATGCCATAAATTTCACCTTTTTTAGATGTGCGATTCAGTATGTTCTAACAAACACACACAGTCATGGACACGCTACCAAAGTCTACACAAAGAATATTTCCATCACCCCAAAAGCTCCCTTGTGCCTCCTAATCCTTCCTTGTTCCCCATCTGCAGCCCCTGGCAACCACTTAGCTGTTTTTGTCCCTATAGTTTTGTCCTTTCCTGAAGATCATATAGTAAATGGAACAATCAAGCATGTAGCCATTTGAGTGGTTTCTTTTCTTTAGCATGTTTGTGATTCACCCATGTTGCTGTATTGCTGAATAGAATTCAGGCATATAGATGCTTCATGTCTATCCAGTTGTACACATTTTGGTTGTTTTGAACTTTAGGAGATTATGAATAAAGCTGCTATAAACATTTGTGAATGGGATATTTTGTGGATGTGTTTTCATTTATCTTGAATAAATACCTAGGAGTGCTATTTCTGAGTCCTCTGGTAACATTATAAGAAACTGCCAATATTATTTTCCATTTTGCATTCTCACCAGCACCATATGAGATTTCCAGTTGCTGTACATCCTCAGCAGATCTTCATATTGACAAGTGTGTGGTTATATTTCACATTGTAGTTGTGTGGTAGTATTGCATTGTGATTTTAATTTTCATTTCCCTAAGGATTAATGATGTTGAGCATCTTTTTATATGCTTATTTGTTATCCTTACATCATTGGGAAAAAGTATCTTCTCAAATCTTTTGCTCATTTTTTAATAGTAGTTTATTATTGATTTTGAAAGGTCTTTATATTTTCTAAATGAGTTCTTTATTAGATACATGTTTTGCAAATATTCTCTCCCAGTTTATAGTTCATACTTGACTTTTAATTTTCTTAATAGTATCTTTGCATAAGAAGTTTTTAATTTTGATGAAGTCCAAGATATGTTTTTCTTTTATGATTTGTACTTTTTCATGTCCTATTGAAGAAATATTTGCCTAACCAAAGGATATATTTTTCCTATATTTGTTTGGCATATGAATGTTCAATTTTTCCTGTATCATTTGTTGAAAAGGCTACCGTTTTTCCATTAATTACCTTGATGATTTTGCTGAAAATCATTTGATCATATTTGTTTGGGTATATTTCTGGGCTCTGTATTCTGTTTTATTGATCTATGGGCCTATTCTTTCACCAGTATCATAATTTCTTGACTATTGTAGCTTTATAGTAAATCTTCAAGTCAGTATTATGAATCTTCCAACTTTGTTATTATTCAAAGTTCTTATTCCTTTACATTTTATATACCTTTTAAAATTAGCTTTTCCACCTCTACAAAAAACAAAAACAAAAACCTGTTGGAATTTTGTTTGGGATTGTGCTGAATATGTACTTCTAATAATCGGAGTCTACATTTGTATATATGCAATGATGATGTATATGTAAATATTGCATGGTTTTGGTGCTATTTTAGATTTTACTTTGAAAAATTATTTCCAGTTGCTCATTGCCTGCATATAGAAATATTATTGATTTTTATTGTTGATCTTGTATACTGAATTCTTACTGAATTCACTTTTTAGTCCCATTAACTTTCATTCCTATAGACTTTTTGGGAAAATCTAGGTAGGCAATCAAGTCATTTAATTTCTTCCTTTTCTATATATATGGCATTTATTTATTTTTATTCTTTTTGCACTGACTGGCTAGGACATCTAGTATGATGCTAAATAGGACTGATAGGGTGCACATCCTTCCTTCGTTCCCAATTTGCAATAGTTTTTGTAGCTATTTTATCAGGATTACTAAATTCCTTTCTATTTCTAGTTTGCTTTGTGTTTCTATCATGAATGGGCATTGAATTTCGTGAGTACTTTTTTTTTTGCATATTTTAGATTATCATATGGTTTTTCCTCCTTAGTCTGTTGATATGGTGATTTATACCTACTGATTTTCAGCTATTTAACCAAACTTGAATTCCTGAATAACTACCCTTTACCCACTTGGCTATGTAGTGTGCTATTCTTTTCATTTATTGTGGGATTGGATTTGCAAATCCTTTTAATGAGGATTTTTGTGTTCATATCAATGAACGACATTGATCTGTAATACCTTTTGTAATATCTCTGTCCTGTAATTTTAGTGTTAAAATAATGATAGCATTGAACAATTAGTTCAGAAGTGTTCCCTATTCTAATTTTTGGAAAATTTTGCTTATAGTTGGTATTATATTGTCCTTAAATGTTTGGTAGAATTTTCTTTATTGGAGAACCTTAAAATGCCAGTTACTTATATATAATACTTATATAACTATCCAAGTTATAAATGTCTTCCTGAATGAGCATTGGAATTTTGTGTCTTTTAAAGAATTTGTCCATTTGTCTTAGTTGATGAATTTATGGGCAAAAAGTTGTTCTAATATTTACATATTATGCTTTAATGTCAGTGGACTCTTTAGTGATACACACCCTATCCTGATATTGGTATTTGTATTTGTATTTTTTTCTTGTTCAGTGTAACTAGATTTATTAATTTGTTGATCTGTTAGAAAAAGGTTTGGGTTCATTGATTTATCATTTCTTTATTCATTTCTGCTTTTTATTATTTTTTTCTGTTTGCTTTGATTTTAATTTTATCTGCTTTTTCTAGTTTCTTAAGTTGAAAGTTTAATTTGTCTGAGACATCTAATCTTTTCTAACGTAAGCAAGCAATACTATAGATTTCACCCAAAGCAATGCTTTAGACAAATCCCACAAATTCTGATATGTTGTGTTTTTATTTCCATTTAACTCAAAATATTTCCTAATGGATCTTTTTCTTTGACCATGGGTCATTTATAGCATGTTTCTTTTACATTCCCAAATATTTGGAGATTTCCTAGTCATCTTCCTGCTACTGAGGTTTAATTAATTCTATTGTGGTCCCAGATATATTTTATAAGACTTCAATTCTTTTAAATGTGTTGAAGTTTGTTTATGCCACAAATATGGTCTATCTTGGTGAGTTTCCCACGTGCTCTTGAAAAGAATGGATATTCTACTTTTCTTGGTTTCTATAAATATCTGCTTAGTCAAGTTATTTCACAGTTGTGTTCAGATCTTCTCTATACTTAATGATTTCTGTCTACTTGTTCAGTTGATTACTAAGGGAAGAGGATTCAAATCTTCAACCATAAATGTGGATTTATCTGTTTTATTTCTTTTATATCAGTTTTTATTTTACATATTTGTAAGTAAATATTCCACTGTTTGTTGCATGCATACTATATTCCTTTTTAATATTTCAAGTGTTACAGAGTGATTTAGTGGTTTCAAAACATTTTTGTGCAGACATTTCATAAATTTTACATGAGATTATTATTTTCACTGAAATCTCATTGTGCTCTTAAATATATATTTTAACTATATTTAAATATAAATATAGGTATACCATACTACCTAATTTACTCAGTTTCTATTTTTTCTGAGTATGATTGACACACAATATTATATTAGTTTCAGGTGTACAACTTAGTGGTTTGACAAGTTTATACATTATGCTGTGATCACCACGAGTGTAGCTACCATCGATCCCATTGCATCACTATTACAATATCATTTACTGTATTCCTTATATTCTGCTTTTTATTCCCATGATTTTCTCATTCCATATCTGGAGGCCTGTATCTCCTTCTCCCCTTCACCAATTTTTCCCAATCCCCCACCTGCCTCCTCTCTGGCAACCATCAATTTGTTCTTTGTATTTATAGTTCTGATTCTGCTTTTTGTTTTTTTATTTATTTTTTTATTCCATTTATGAGTGGTTTCATATGGTTTTTGTCTTTCTGCGTCTGCTTATTTCATTTAGCATAATACCCTCATGTTGTCTCAAATGGCACAAATTCCATTCTTTTTTATGGCTGTGTGATAGGCCATTGTGTATATATACCACATTTTCCTCATCCATTCTTCTATTGATGGACACTTAGGTTGCTTCCATATCTTAACTATTGTAAATGATGCTGCAATAAACATAAGGGTGCATATATCTTTTCAAGATAGTGTTTTCATTTTCCTGGAGTAAATACCCAATTGTGGAATTACTGGATCATACGGTATTTCTATTTTAAATTTTTTAAGGAAACTCCATGATGTTTTCCACAGTGGATATACCAATTTACACTACCAGCAACAGTGCATGAGGATTTCTTTTTCTCTACATCCCCGCCAACCCTTGCTGTTTCTTGTCTTCTTGGTTTTAGCCATTCTAACAGGTGTGAGGTAATATCTCATTGTGGTTTTGCTTTGCATTCCCCAGATGATTAGTGATGTTGAACATCTTTTCCCTCTGTAGGCCTTCTGTATGTCTTCTTTGGAAAAATATCTCTTTAGGTCCTCTCCCCATTTTGTAATCACATGTTTTTTGTTTTGTTTTGTTTTGTTTTTTGTTGCTTGCTTGTTTGTTTTTGATGTTGAGTTGTTGGAGTTCTTTATATATTTTGGATACTAACCCTTTATCAGATATGTCGTTTGCAAATATCTTCTCTCATTCTGTAGATTGTCTTTTAGTTTTGTTGATGGTTTCCTTTGCTGTTCTTAAGCTTTTTATTTTGATGTAGTCCTAATAGTTTATTTTTGCTTTTGTTTCTCTCGCCTCAGGAGACATATGTAGAAAAATGTTGCTATGGCTCATGTCAGAGAAATTACTGCCTGTGTTCTCTTTTAAGATTTTTATGGTTTCGGGTCTCACATTTAGGTCTTCAATGCATTTTGAGTTTGTTTTTGTATATGGTGTTAGAGAGTAGTCCAGTTTCATTCTTTTACATGTAGCCGTCCAGTTTTCCCAGCACCATTTATTGAAAAGACTGTCTTATCTACATTGTCTATTCTTTCCTCCTTTGTCAGAGATTAATTGACCTTTTAATTGTGAGTTTGTTTCTGGGGTTTCTATCCTGTTCTATTGATTGATATGTCTCATTTTTGTGTTAGTTCCATACTGTCTTGATTACCACAGCTTGGTAGTGTACCTTGAAATCTGGATTGTGATACCTCCAGCTTTGTTCTTTCTGAGAATTGCTTTGGCTATTCATGGTTTTCTGTGGTTCCATACAAATTTTAGTATTATTTGTTCTATTTTTGTGAAAAATGCTGTTGGTATTTGGATAGGGATTGCATTGAATCTGTAGATTGCTTGGGGTAATATGGACATTTTAACAGTATTAATTCTTCCAATCCATGAACATGGAGTATCTTTCCCTTTGTGTCATCTTCAGTTTCTTTCATCAGTGTTTTATATTTTTCAGCATACAGGTCTTTTACCTTCTTGGTGAAGTTTATTCCTAAGTATTTTATTTGTTTTGGTGCAAATATTTATTTGTTTGTTTTGTTTGTTTTATTTGTAAATGGTGTTGTTTTTTAAAATTTCTCTTTCTGTGACTTTGTTGTCAGTGTACCGATTTCTGGGTATTAATTTTGTATCCTTGCACTTTACTGAATTCATTTATTATTTCTAGTAGTTTTTTGGTGGAATCTTTAGGATTTTCTATGTAGAGTATCATGTCATCTGCAAATAGTGACAATTTAACTTCTTCTTTAACAATATAGATGCCTGTTGTTTTTCTTGTCTCATTGCTGTGGCTAGGACTTCCGGTACTGTGCTGAATAAAACTGGCAAGAGCAGACATCCTTGTCTTGTTCCTGATCTTAGAGGGAAAGCTCTCAGTTTTTCACCATTGAAGATGATATTAGCTGTGGGTTTTTCATAGATGGCCTTTTTATGTTGAGGTATGTTCTCTCTTTCTCCATTTTGTTAAGAGTTTTTATCATGAATGGATGTTGAATCTTGCCAAATTCTTTTTCTGCTTCTATTGAGATAATCATATGACTTTTATCTTTCCTTTTGTTGATGGTGGCATATGGCCTTGACTGATTCATGAATATTGAACCATCCTTGCATCCCTGAAATAAATCCCACATGATCGTGGTGAATGATCTTTTTAATGTATTGCTGTATGTGGTGTGCTAATATTCTGTTGAGGAGTTTTGCATCTGTTTTAATCAGGGATATTGGCCTGTAGTTTTCTTTTTTTGTGTTATCTTTGGTTTTCTTATCAGGGTAATGCTTGCCTTATAGAATATATTTGGAAGCCTTCAGTCTTCTTCTATTTTTTGCAATAGTTTGAAGAGAATAAGTATTAACTCTTCTTTAAATGTCTGGTAGTATTCAGTTCTGAATCCATCTGGTCCTGGACTTTTATTTTTGGGTAGTGTTTTGATTTCCAATTCAGCTTTGTTGTTTGTAATGAGTAACAAATTCAGATTTTCTATTTCTTCCTGGTTCAGTTTTGGAAGATTGTATATTTTTAGGAATTTATCCATTTCTTCTAGGTTGTCCAGTTTGTTGGCATATAACTTTTCATAGTATTCTCTTATAATCATTTGTATTTCTGTTGTATCAGTTGTTACTTTTCCTGTCTCATTTTAGTAAGCATTCAAGTAGCAATGGATACAGAATTATTTGAAAATGTTTTATTTCTGGCTTGTTAGTATTAGAATTGTTAGTATTGGGGCACCTGGGTCACTCAGTTGTTAAGCATCTGCCTTCGGCTCAGGTCATGATCCCAGTGTCTTGGGATCGAGTCCCGCATCAGGCTTCCTGCTCGGTGGGAAGCTTGCTTCTCCTTCTCCTACTCCCTCTGCTGTGTTCCCTCTCTCGCTGTGTCTCACTCTGTCAAATAAATAAATAAAATCTTAAAAAAAAAAAAAAGAATTGTTAGTATTAGAATTGCATAGCATACAGGTCTTTTGTTAGTATTAGAATTGTTAGTTACACAGCAATGGATAATCCAGATAGAGTGATATACTATTTTGAAATATTAATTGTAGTTTTTTCTATATTTTGCTATCTGAATCCCCCCATGCTACTTTCCCAGTTTTCTTATTCAAAAAATTATTCATTATAACACATTTTCTTTTCCAAATAAACATTAGTTTATATAAAGTTCATTTATTAATTTAGTTTTTAGTTTTAATTTCAGTATAGTTAACATACAGCGTTATATTAGTTTCAATGCACAGTATAGTGTTCCATTTAAAAACTCATTGTAATTTGAAAGTTTTTTGAATCTATAGGAAATTTTGTGAGATTACATTTTTTAAATTCTAGGTCTAGACTCTTGAACCTGGTGAGTAATAAATCAATCCATTTGAGAACAGAAATCTTTTAGAGTAGAATTTTTTTTGTCCATGTGCCTACCATATTCACCAAGTTTAAATGAACTTGTCATTTTATTCAGGGCTTCTTGAATATTTAGGGCATTTAATAATGTAAATATGAACATGAACAACTAAAAAGTCTGTTGATTGATTGATTCATTCTTTCTTTCCTTCCTTCCCTCTCTCTCACAATCTCTCCCTCCCTCCCCTTCCCCTCCCCTTTCTTCCTTCCTTCCTCCTTCTCTCCCCCTCCCTCTTCCTTCCTTCCTTCCTTCCTTCTTTCCTTCCTCCCTCCTCCCTCCCTCTCTGTCTCTCTCTTTCTCTCTTTCTTTCTTTCCTGGATGTTTTATTTTCATTCAGATTGTATTGATTTCTGGATGTTCTGATGTCCTTTTGGGCTAACTACGTTTGCATGACTATCAATATTCAGATGCCAAAGATAATATTTAAAAGGATGATGTACTTTGCTAAGCACTTTCTGTATTAGATGTTCTAGGCACTAGCTCATTGTTTCTAAAATTCTTTATCTGTATTGACCTTGAATGCATTATTTGGTCTTTTCTCTGAAAGGGATGTTTAAGAAAGAAGAAGAAATCATAAATGAAAGTGAGAAAAATAAAAAAAAAAAACCTGTAGCATTATCCCTATCATTCACTTCTCACCTTCTTTTTTTTTTTTTTTTTTTTAAATATTTTATTTATTTATTTGACAGAGAGAGACACGGCGAGAGAGGGAACACAAGCAGGGGGAGTGGGAGAGGGAGAAGCAGGCTTCCCGCGGAGCAGGGAGCCCGATGCGGGGCTCGATCCCAGGACCCTGGGATCATGACCTGAGCCGAAGGCAGACGCTTAACGACTGAGCCACCCAGGTGCCCCAACTTCTCACCTTCTTTATTGCCTCTTCTCTGCTTCTTCTATTTACCTGACTTACTTTCAGTTCTTAGAAGGCACCATGCTGAGTCATACTTCCATGCACTTTGTCCATAATTCTTGCACTGCTTAGAATATTCTTCACAAATCACCACCAGCCCTATCTCCATCTATAGAACTATTCCTCTTTTTACAAATTTAAATCAAGTGTAGCCACCTTATGACACCTGTCCTGATGTTCTCCTTGGAAATGTCCCCATTTGTGTCTCACACATTTCCTAAAGGGTTCTATCAGTTTACCTATAACTGTTTCATATTTCAAGTATAAATTCATCCAAAAACATAAGCTTTTTAAAGATAATCTAACTTATTTGCTTTTCTGTCCACCAGACTGGCAAGTTGATTTTATAAAGCAGGTCATATATTTATTCACTGAGTAAGGGAATGAACGAATGTATAAAATTATCTTGATTCCATCTTGAACCCAGGTACCAGTGTGGTAGTATTTCTTGTATAATTGAATATATAATTGAATAATAAATTGAATAATTCAATATAATTGAATAATAAAGATTACATATTACTCATTTCTGTGTATTGTATTTAAAAACAGTAAATAAGCTTTTTAAATTTATAATTTAGGAATAAATCTTACTTTGCCATTTCATACTTTTGAAAGAGAGATCCTATTCATATCATGTATGCTATAATAAACATAGGTTTATATTTACTTGTTTAGAATGAAAAAAAATACTTAACTAAGTCTACCCCTAAATCTTTCTCTCCTGCATAATGCCCAAATCAGGTGTATATATTTGTAAGTAGCATAATAAATAATTATATAAATTCTTGTGAGTGATTTGATATGTGACTAGAATTGAGAGTTTCAGGAGAGAAAGTGTTCCTTACACTGATCTCTTGTCTTTCCAATTAAAAAGAAATGGCATGCTGTATCCTTTAAATATTAGTTTTTAGAAAAAGGCTGACTACAGAGGAACTTTATTCTTCACTTCTCCTCTTGTATTTTTTGGTTAATTTTTTCTTTAGGATCTCTCCAATAAAATCTGGAGATACCTGGTCATTGACTATTAAACGTTTTTATATTCCTTGTGTGTGGGGTTTCAACCATTATTTTTGATTACCTGTTCTGGCATGATCACAATTTCCTGTAATATTTCTTTTCTCTCCCAAGGGAAATTAATGTCTGTTCCTAGCATTTGTCCCTTATTTTCTTTGTGAAAACTGAGACAAGGAAGCAAGGAATTAATTTAATATTTTAGCAATATCTATTTCATTGGTCGATAATTTATTCTTATAATTTTTACTCTGCAGCCTTCTTCAGAGTGACCTCTGGTCCTTTATATGCTTGAAACACATTTTCTATAATATTTTGACCTCCTGTGATATTTTTCATTCATTCCTCACTCTGGCTTTCCCTTTCATTCTGCTCTTGTGACTGTGCCCTTTGTCTCTTTCCTACAGTTCCTCATAACAAATATTTTATACTTCATATCTGAGCTGCTCATATACTTGATTGCTTTTTACAAATCATTTTTCATCCATATTGGATTTTTTTTTAATTTCTGTGATATTTACTTTTGGGTTACACATAAACACAATCCTTTGGGAACACTGAACGTTAATTTACCTTGGAACATGCCCCAATTTTTCTTCTTTTTTGTTTTATTCTACACATAAATAAATAAACATATCACCACTTTTTTTATCCCAAATGTGATACTGCAAGTTACCAATACCTTATTTTCTCATTTATTGACTCCTTTATTCCCTCATTAGTCTCAAGATATTCCTCAGCATTTATTTCTTATTATTTTATACTTATGTGTAGGCAGCTTAGGACATGGCTCTATCTTGTGTATTAGCAAAAGTTAACACTTTAAATGTGTTTCTACATTGGGACTTCTCCTGTAGCTGTAACTATTCATATACACATCATACACAGGAAATATATATATGGATATGAATCATCTGTCCTCAGTTGAGTTTTCTTGTTTCAGATATTTTATACTTTCTTGTCATTTTCACTATTTCTGAAATAAAATTATTGAACACAGTTATTTTGTATTTCTTTATAAAATACTCATGGCATTTTTTAACGTTTCATAAGCTATGCTCTTTTTTTTTTCAATTAAACTCTTTAGTTTGAGGCCATTGTAATTTTTGTGTATGTGTCTTTCATGTATAAATAGCTTCTGCTATAATTTCCATTCTGTCATATTTTCTGCTTGGATATAGCTTATTTATTCATCCAGTATACATTTATTGAGTCTCATATACATGTCAGATACTGTAAGGCTGTGGATAAAATAGACAGATGGGCATGGTCTCTGTCCTCATGGATGTCATAATCCAGTAAGCATTTCTAAAATGATGTGCCACTGAAATTTGCAATAAATGCTTTGGCCCTGAAGTAAAGGGTGTACTGTGAAAGACTCATGGAAAAATTGGGTTTGAATTTTGACAAAGAGGTCAGGAGGTTTCTCTGAGGAAATTATCTTTAAGCTGAGATTGAAAGCAACAATAACAGTTTCCTAATTGCATTAATCTGGGTTCCTCTCAAAACTAGAAATTGTGAGAGATTATCCCAAGGATCAGGAGTTTGGAAGACCACAGAGAAAGCTTTGATATTAGTGTAATAATGCTGGCATCATTGAATGAGGTAGGAAATGTCTAATGTGCTTATATTTTCTGGAAAAGATTGAGGAGAATCGGTGTCATATCTTACTTAGGTGTGTGGTAGAATTCACCAGTGAAATCATCTGGGACTAATATTTTCTTTTAGAGAAGTTACTAATTATTCAATATCTTTAATAAATTTAGACCTTTTGAGATTATTTATCCTTTTGTGAGTTTTGGTAGAATTTGTCCTTTAGGAATTGCTTCATCTAAGTTATCATATTTGTGGGCATAGAGTTGTTCGTGGCATTCCTTTATTACACTTTTCATGTTCATGGTTTCAGCAGCTGTGACTGTCAGGAACTGAGCTGGACTTGAGAGCTGAGCTATTGAGTGTCAGAGTAGTCAAGACAACAAGCCAAAATGAAAGTACAATAAAAATCAAGCCTTTAGGGGCGCCTGGGTGTCTCAGTCAGTTAAGCGTCTGCCTTCCGCTGGGGTCGTGATTCCGCGTCCTGGGATCGAGTCCCACATCGGGCTCTGTGCTCGGCGGGGAGCCTGCTTCTCCCTCTCCCACTGCGTGCCTGTCTGCCTACTTGTGCTCTCTCTCTCCCTCTGTCAAATAAATAAATAAAATCTTAAAAAAAAAAAATCAAGCCTTTAGTCACTTGCTGTGATAGTATAAGCAAAAGGTTAAACCTAAGAAAGTGCCAACTCCTCCTCATCCCGCCTTCCAATTTTCTCTGGGGAATGGTGCAGGTGAAGGATCAGGTGGATCAGTACACAGGTGGGAATTGTCTCAATGCCAAGGGAGCTCTTAGCAAAGGACTCCCGCAGTTTTACGGGCCATAGGGGCTGGGGGCTGGGCGGAGAATGGGGGAAGGCTCAGAGTGGAAAAGTACTGAATACTGAGTCTGAGAGAAGAAAAATGTTTTTAAGTCCCATCCCCCATAAGGGGGCATCTGGGGTGGGGAGGAGTCTCAGTAGAGGAAAGCCTCAGCTGAACGTCTTTGAAGAAGTGGCCTCTGAATTGAGGCACCTGAGCTAGGAAGTTAATATATATAAGAGCATGGCCAGTCGGAGTGGCCCAAGTCCTTGACTGCAGCTTCCTTCTGAGACTGTGGTGTGTGTGGATTGTGTATCAAGTCAGGGTGGCGAGGACAGGTTTCCCCAGCGAGGCCTGCCAGGTAAGCCTTTATAGTTGCCTATGGTTGGGCCAGAATGATTACACAATAGATTTTGGCCAGTGTCTTGAGGCCTCGATAACCACTCTTCCTTTTCTGATACTGGTTTTGGTTTTGGTTAGACTGGCTAGAGGTTTTTTAATTCATTAATATTTTCAAAGAACCAGTTTTTGATGTCATTGACTTCCCTCTCCCCATAGAATTCTTGTTTTACATTCCATTGATTTCTGCTCTAATTTTTTTCTTTCCCTCTGCTTATTTTGGATTTAAGTTCTTTTTTAGTTTTCTAAGATGGAAGCTTAGGTTATTGACTTTTAGATCTTTATTCTAGTACATGCATTAAATGATAAAAATATCCCTCTAAACACTGCTTTCACTGCATCTCACAAATTTTGATAAGGTGTATTTTTATTTTCATTTAGTTTTAAATCATTTGTGTTCTTGTTGAAACTTCTATATTGACTAATGTGTTAGTTATAGATAATTGTTTAATCTCCAACATTTTGGGATTTCCAGCTATCTGTGTTATTGATTTCTCGTTGAAAGGTGGATATGCGGGGCGCCTGGGTGGCTCAGATGGTTAAGCTTCTGCCCTCGGCTCAGGTCATGTTCCGAGGATCCAGCCCCACGCCGGGCTCCCAGCTCAGCCCGGAGCTTGCTTCTCCCTCTCCCTTTGCCCCTCCCTCTGCTTGTGCTCTCTCTGTCTCTCTCAAATGAATAAATAAAATCTTAAAAAGGTGGATATGCTGTATCAAATAATAGGAACTGAGGTAAAAAGGCCTTTATTGTCAAAATTTATGACAGCCTGATTAGGAGTTAGGTTGTACTTCCGGGCTTCCCTAAAAAGTCCTCCTCAGATGGTCTTTCAGACCTTTCAGGTGTAATATATTGATTGATATACTGAAGCCCTGTTGGTGGGTCGGTAAGTTGTGGGGGAGGGGAAGCATTCTGTAATTTTAGCAAACCTATTATTTAGTGGACCTCTTTCCTAAGCTGTAAACTTACTAATAAGTGCTTTGTTTCTTTGTTTTAAGCTTCTTTTTCTCCTTAGTTGCAGCAGGAAAGATGGAGGAGAATCAGTTTGGAGGAATGTACTTCCCTCAGGGGATAAGGCTCTACTAGTCTTCCCCTGAGAGTAGGCCTTTGTCAAGAACAGTCGGCATATTTCAAAATTTTTACTTTTTTCCTCCCCCGCCAAAGCCAGGAGGGGATCTTTCAGGGCTTTTCATCATGAGAACCTGGTGTGTGTTTTTTTTGAGTTGAAACCCATGAAAGTGTGGGAGCCCCTTGAGACTACAGCCCCCATGAGTTTCTCATTCTAGCTATATTCCCGCAGTGAGTCTCCAGCGACTAATCAGAATTACCTTTTAAGTGATACCACCAGTTTCTGGCTTCTACAGTTTCTCTTCCAGATAAGCAGATCTCAGTTCTGATTCTATTAGTCTGTTTCCAGCATTTCTAGTGGTGGTTTACCCTGTTAAGTTACCTGATGGCTCTAAGAAAATCTGTTGACTTTTCACTTTGTCCAGCTTTTTCTGGTTGTAAGAATAGGAGTGACAGCATCTAAGTTCTGTACATGTTGGGGAGGAACCAGAAGACCCTGTGCTTTTTTCAAACACCTACTATTACCTTTCTTTCCATTCTTACATGGATTGGGGAAGGTGAGAATGGCAGCTAAACTTCAGAATAACTGTTTACTCCTGTATTCACACAGCAGCTAAGAAGGAATTGAGCTTAACTTCCCTTAGGTTTCATTTTAAAGATTTATAATGCTATAAATGTAAAGCTTACATAACATCTAAAAAAGCTACTATTAACCAATACAATCCTGCCCCAAATTCTAACACCTCTTATATACTCAATTTTATTACTGAGTAGTATTATACCTGCATTTGTGTTCAGAGACCTCATGACGATCAAGATCGTGGAGACACGAACAGAAACTACAATTTATCTGAAGTCTACCATAGACTGGGCTAGGCTAACTTTTGTATTTATAGTTTATTTAACTCTCACAATAATTAGGTAGTCATTATTCCTATGCTGCACATGAGAGCTCAAAGATTTGGAATGAAAATCACATTCCCAAATTCATATAGGCAAAAGCATTTTAGAATAAATGCTTATACTAAACTTATTTATCTTAAGTCTTGTAATAATAGGAAATAGGTATGAAATCTTTTTTTTTTTTTGCTTTATAATGATGTTAAGCCATTGGCATATACTTGACTCTTGATTATAGGTGAGTCACCAGGGAGAAAAGGTTTGCCTTGCCTTTCTTCCCTCTTTTGTAGGATCTTTATCTTTACATATCTTTACCATATGTAGAACCTATAAATGTTCTAATCACCTCTTAAAAATGCTGCTTCAATATGAAATTATTTTCTTCTTCGAAATGCACTGAGAGTATAGGCACTCTTCTGCTAAGACTATAAATTTAGCTTTCTAGGAGCTCAACAAGTCAGCACCAAATATTCATGTAATTCTTCACAGGTATATTCATCTATAAAAGTACTGCATTTTGCACTTTGTGCAAAATCATCTGTTTCTTCTTGTGGTAGCTGCTAATCCTACAGCCTAGCAAACATAATCCTACCTTCTCTAAATCCTATCTTGGAAAAGAAACCTTGTCAAGAGAAACAGGAAACTTAATACAGTTTAAAGGTGAACCAGTAAGCCTTAACTTTGTCTACACAAAATCTGCCCCAGCTGGAACCTGGTGCCAGTCAAGCCCTTAATGCAAAACACGTGGATGCTTTATCAACAAGTCTACCATCTTGAGAGAACTGGATATTTTGACAGTTTTTATTAGATGGTGGCTTTTTTTTGGATTCATGAATAAAAATGGGGTTGAAATAGCATATTAAACAGGGATTAATAAAACACTTTTTATAGAAATAGCATGTTGCCAAATTCCTTAGAATCAGTCATAAATTCATTCTATAGGTGATTTCACTCAGTAGGAAATGACCTTATCATCCCAGTAGGAGGTAAACTCCTCTTATCTCACATTGAGAACTTAATTAGCAATTGTACCTTTAGGAGTGTAAAGTCTTTCTGTTCATTCTTTTCCAGTGTTTTTTTTAGAGAATCAAGGGTTCCTGAGTTGTCTGACTTACTTGAAAGGTCAGGAGCTCTTCATGATTTTCTTCATGGGGACTCCTGAATTTATCTATATAGTCAGTCAACCTGAAGGTTAAACTCAAGGTTTCACAGCCTTTATGAAGTCCTTGGGGATAAAAATAGCATTTAATTAAAATCATACTAATCTTGTACTTAACCAAGTATTTAAAACAAAACAAAACAAGAACAAAGAAAACCCCACAAACAAAACTAAATTTGGTTTCCAAATAGATGTCTCACTTTTTTTTTCCCCCCCCCGGGAAGTGAATTCTCTTAAGATGCATGGTAGTTCAGATACAGATCTCTACAGTATTTGGGATATGCAGCAAAAGTCAGTTGTGGTTACAGTTTCCATTTCTTTGGTTATTTGTAGGCTTTAGTTTTGAACTATTGGGAAATTATGCAATTTTTAATGTATTTGTATCTTATTACCTTTCTGTTCCACATAAATGTTTTCTGACTAATCAAAGCGTCTTTGCATATTTGTGAAGTAATTTGGTCAAGGTAGAAGGCACTAAAAGTGGGGAGAATAATTTCAGTCCATATTTCCAATATGTTTCAGTAACCTGTTTAAAAGCAACAAATGTCTACTTAATTTTCTTCATTGGTGCTTAATAAAACTGAAGTATGCTAGACTCTCCATTTTCTAGCATACATCTGTACTTTAGAGATTTCTATATATACCTATTCATGGTACAATGTAGGATATTAAAAGAATGCAATTCATGTTTTATAATAAACTTGACTATTAAAGTTATCAGGCCTGGTGAGTACAAAATAAAACTTGCAAATCCTTATGTAGCTTTTGGTAACACTAGAGTGAGTTGTAGATTGGCAGGGAGGGGATTTATTTTTTAATTTTTTTTAAATAACCAAATAGAAAGGATTTTATTTCTTGAAGGACAGTTATTCCTGTTTGAAGCTGGTATAATATTGCATGTTTTATATTGGTTTTTATTTTTGTTTTTATTCAGTTAACTAAAGAGTTATTTATAGATGACCAAACCATTAAAATGCAATCTTATAAGAAAATCTATAAATGAATTATTCTGTGTCCATTATCCAGGAGTATATTCTGTTCCTCAGTTCTTAGATTCTTAGTGTAAGTTAAACTAAAATTTAGCTGCTATGGAATTCAGATGAAAACTTGTAAGTGGAGATTGGGTTCTGACTTTAAGCCAAAATAAAAAGGCATTGACATACTTGTTCACAGCTGCCATTATTAAACACATGACCCTTTAGGTATATTTAACTGACAGTAAAAGAATTCATAGATGAGGAAATGGAGGTGAAAAGCTAATAAGCAAGAGGCTTATTTGAACCAGTTCTGTACACTGCCAAGATCAGCATTCCTATCCACATCCTGCTGTGTCTTAACATATACACATATATAATTAAGCTGAAAGTGATCAATCTTCAAATCTGATATTTTAAATTTAAGAGTCAGAAAAGTTAGCCTTCTTGTTTTATAATTTTGATCCCACTGTAGTACATAAAATAGTACTCATGAAAAATATGGGAAGGCCTTTTCCCTTTTAACTTCAGAATAGAAAACACTGGGTTTGAAGTGGCTTTTCCATGAAGAATTCATACAGCTAGTAGTAGTATAACCATTTATTAGAAAAAGCATCATAATTCCAAAACCTCCTTGTTTACTGATTGGCAAATAGTGAAATGAAATATTTAAATGTTTATAAAACTTTACCCACAAAAACTTGTAGCAAAATATTTACCAGCATTTCTAGGGTTATATAAACTTTTTTTTAACTTAAAGCAGTAGAAAATTTTTGCTTGTTTTTAAATTGAGATGGTATTCCAAAGCACTAGAATCTTATTTAATCATATAATTATAACCATATCAAACTTCTAAAGAATCTTAGAGTTCGTGTCAATGTACAGCCCATCTGGTCCTTAAAGTTTCCCTATTCTTCACTCTCTTCCTTGTCTTTTTCATCGTATCTTTCTTCTTCCTCACTTCCCTGTCAACTATTTCTTATTGTGGAAAAATGATGAAAAACAGCTCTTGGAGGTTCTATTTTAATGTGGCTTAACTATAGACAGACAGCTGTTCTGAATTAAAACATTTTTTTTTTCAGTCCAGTTGAGTTGGGTCAAAGTTGTGGGGGAAGAAAAAAATCACAGATGTTTCAAATCCTGACTGTTGTAACTCTTTAGCACTTAGTGTTTATACCATTCATTTGGAGCAAAACATATGCTACCTTATATTTTAAATTATTTTTAGAAATCCCTTCTCCCTGTATTTCATTATAAGCTTCAATGCCAACGTAGCGGACTTCCTTGCAGACCTTGTATCTAGCCCAGCACACAACATATGTTCCAATTTGTAATAATACAATAAAAATAATACAATTGTATTCCAATAATTGAACACAATTGAAATCAACTAATGTATATTGAGTGCCTACTGTGGGTGACTCAAGAAAATGACTAGGTTGTTACATCGGAATCCTAGAATCAGTATTCAAGGGAGCATAAATGTATTGGAAGGAAAAAACTTGTACCATAACTGTAATGCAAAGTTGCCTAAGATTAGTGCTATAACAAGGTGCAAGGTAAGACATAGAGAAAATTACCTAGATTAAAAACATTAATAAAATATTGCCATTTGTGACTTTTCTGAGAAGAGCCATTCGAGTTGACAGTGGCGTTGAAGGTAGTATACGGTAGATGATCAATAAATGTTAAGGTAGTATACGGTAGATGATCAATAAATGTTGACTACCAGGGATGTCTCTCAACAGTCAAGTAAAATGAAAGGGCCGAAACACCCAAGGTTAGGGAGGAACTAAGCAAATCATCTGATTAAGCTAGAGCACAATGAGTGTGAAGGTATGAGAAAGGAGCCCATAATTCTAACTGGCATGGGATTGTGGAAGGTGTGGTAGGCAGAAAAAATGGCTCCCAAACATGTTCTTACTTTCAGTCCTGAGCCTGTAAACATGGGGAAAAAAGATCTTGTAGATGTGATTAAAAGTAGGAATTTAGAGATGGACAGATTACCCTGGATTGTCTGGATAAACTCCATCCAATATCATGAGTTCTTCATGTGATCAGAGAGAGAAATGATGTTCCTGGCTTCAAATATGTGAGAAGAGATTCAAGAGATTCTTGAACCCAGGAATGCTGGCAGCAACTAAAGTGCCTTGGAAAAGGCAATGAAGCAGATTTTCCTTTAGAGCTTCCAGAAAGGAACTGACATCTTGAATTTAACCTGTTGAGACCTGCTTTGGACTTCTGATGCACAAAACTATAAGATGACAGATTTTTAATATTTTAAAGCACTACATGATAGTTTCTATTGCTGTTATAACAAATTAATACAATGTCAAGTGACACTTACGTGGTTAAAAATTAGGCTATAGAGAGCTAATGAAGGTTTTTGAACAAGGCAGTAATGTAGATTAATTTTATATTAGGAAAATTGCTTCTGGTTTTTAATATGGAATATGAACAAAAAAGTTTCTAGAAGAAAGTAATCATACATGAAATGGTCTTTAAATAGAAATTGGAAACTCCAGTGTAACTCAAGACAAAATAATAGAATTCTGAGAATGTTTTTTTAGATTTCTAAATATATTATAGAACTGAATGAAGTTTAGAGTGAACACTCTAAACAGTGAACAGTGATTCTATCACTGTTATACATGCTTTATCACACATCTGTTTATTCATATATCTAGCCGTCAGTTCATTTTTTAATACATTTCAAAGTAAATTGCAGACATCAGTAGAATCTACCCTGAATATTTTAGCTTGTTTATTATTACAGTTCCATATTTTGAAGGTTTTTTTTTAAACTTAAATTGAAATGCACTAATTGTAGCTGCTAAGGTTTTTTTCAAATGCCTACAGTTGTGCAACTCCAGTCTGTATCAAGATATAGAATGTTACCATCTTTTAGAAGGTTCCCTCTTGTTCCATTGCGTACTGGAAACAAACCACAAGAACTGATTATGTACACTTTTTCTCAATTCTGTTTGATATTAAGTTGGTAGTTGAAATTGGCCATGGTGGTAGTATTTACTCCGTGGAAGTAGGCAAACACTTCAAGTTAAATCAGAATCCTCCTCACCTCCCCCAACCCCCCAGAGCTGGAGGTAATCACATATTTGAATTTTTTTTCCCCACCAAAAATTCGCTTTGCCTGTGCTAAATTTTAAAATACAAAATTGTATGCATGCTTAAGCTAAAAGTCCTCTAAATTTTGAGATTCATCCTTATTACAGAATGTATCAGTTCTTTGTTAATGCTGACTAGGTTCTCAGTGTATGAATATACCACAGCTAGTCATTTTTCTAGTTTAATTTTTTTAAAGATTTTTATTCATGAGAGAACACGAGTGAGCGTGCATACAGGCAGGGGGAGAAGCAGAGGCAGAGGCAGAGGGAGCAGCAGACTCCCAGCTGATCTGGGAGCCCGACATGGGGCTTGATCCCAGGACCTGGAGATCATGACCTGAGCCACCAAGGCACCCTTCATTTTTCTATTGATAGTTATGGAGCTGGTTCAGTTTTTTGGCTATTAAGAATAAAGCTTATGTGAGAGTTCTTTTACAAACAGTTGTGAAAAATAGGCTTGCTGGGTCACTTTGTAAATGTATGTTTGAATATGTAATTACATATATAATATATAAAAAGCATGAAGTCTGTAATCTATTTGTAGTTTGGATGGGGCAAAAGAAATCCCCTTTGGTAGCATTCTGTACAGCTGGAGAGGCCAGATGTTCATTTATATATTCTCCCTTTCCTGTGTGAGAGATCTTCCTTAGCCTGTGACTTCTCGCATGTTTCCCAGCTATGCCATTTTAGGGAGGGTTCTATGTAGGTAAAATCAAACCATTCCTCTTAACATCTAGAATGTGTCCAAGCTCACTCGTGCACGTTCTCTCTCTCCCCCCCGCCCCCCCGCCCCGCTTATTTGCTCTAACAGTGTGCTGGAACTCTTCCTCTAGAAACATGGACTTCTACAAAGTCTCTTTTATCCATGGATGATTGTCTAAGTCAGTGTTTTTCAGGGATTTCTGGACTGTGGTTCATAGACCAATGCCAGGGTCCTCAGCCAGGACCAGGGTCGATCTGTCAATTCCCAGTGTGTGGGTGGCCAAGATTGTTCTGGGTCCCTTGACCTATGATGCTGGATCCCTACAGCTCCCTCAAAGGTATCTGTCTGTGAATGGTTGCCAAATTTTTATTATTGGGGGACAAACTAGGGATATCTTATGCCACCATATTGCGGATGTCACCTATAGTTTTTAACTGGCAAATTTATTTACCTAAAATTACCCACAATATTCTCAATGTCTGCATGGGGGATAAAATCTGGGGAATAAGTCTTTCATCATTAACTTTTCATAGTCTCGTCATAGTTTTTAATTTATCAAATATGTATTAACCTTGTAAACATAGACCTCATTTAGTGTTCTCATTTTTCATGCTAGAGCTCATTGTACTGAATACATTATAAACAAGGAAAGATAATATTAACCTTTTTTGCTTTAAATGATCCTATATATTTTAAAGAAATAAAAAAAAAGTTTACCTCAATACCTACCATTTGTGATGTTCCTCATTTCCAGCCTAAAGAACTTGCTTCAGAATTTCCTGTAGTGTTGGTCTAATGGAAACTCCCTATTACCTTTTATGAGAATCAATTCCAATCTCAATGTCAATGGATACATTTGCTTCACATGAGATTATGTTTTGAGAAATAAGTTCCTATCACTTTAATAATTTCCCAATGCCTTCTGGACTTGTTAAGTTAGCTTTTAAACATTGCTCCCCTGTATAGAAATGTCATCCTTTCTATTGCCTCTTTCAGAATTTTCCCTTTGTTTCTCAGCAGCTTGATTACAACATGCCTAGTAATGACCTTTTTTGTACTTACCTTCTTGGGTAATTTTATCTTTGGCTTTAAAAACTACTCATGTGACTGTTCTAGGGGTTAGACTCAAAGTTTATATGGAGAATTTGGTAGTATCTTCTCTGGTTAATTCCTTCTCAGGGCAACCAATGCTGCTGAAAGGAGAATCCCAGAATTTTTGCCACTGGAGTTTTATTGACGGAGTAGTCTCTACTGCGGGCTCTTCTCAGGCTAAAGGACTTAAAGAGTCAATGTCTCACATGTTTCTTTTCCTGTATGTTAGTTCCCTTATTGATCCACTTGCTTTTGTTCGTACTTCTTAGCATTTAGGTTGTTGCCAACCCCCCCGCCCACCCACCCCAGATTTTATAGCTCCTCTATAGTAGAGGGTTGAGTCTTGTAGGAACTACTCAGCTATACTGGAAACAGGACTTAAAGGGTATGGATTTTTAATAAACTGACATTTTTAAGTTCAGTGAATAAAATTCAAACTACGACTCACTCTGTACTACTGCTTGACTCTTTGATCTGGAAATAAAACCAACTTTATCCTTTGTATAAAAGAAATGATAATAAGAAAGTATATAGTGATTTCCCCTGAGAGGTTTTACTCTTCATAAAGGCAGTTTGGAGGCCACCCTAGATAATATAATTTTATTTTAATGGCAGAATTTTCCCACTACTCTAAGCTTCTGCAAGACTTAGTGTCTTTTATTTTACGGAGGAAAAAATGAAGTCCAAGAAAAATGATTTGACTATAATTATAGATTGGCTTATAAGACCTCCAGTCCAACTAGGTCAAATGAATTTAACAAACCTATACTAAGCACCTTTGCTAACAGCAATATACAAAAGTAGGAATTTTATGGTCTCTTTCCTTGAGAGATTGACATTTTAGTAGATGAAGGGTGACAGACACAGAACTATCCTTAATTTACCAAGTGAGTACTATGAGAATGATAAACATAGAATGCTATGGAAACACATAAATGGGATATCAAACCCAAAATTGTCATGATGGGAACAAGGTGTCAGACATTTGTCTTATTCTAGCAGAAGAGCTGAGTCTCAAAGGAATAGTTTAAATTAGTCAGTTAAGAATTGGGGCTCACTTCCTCCAGATCACTGTTCCAGGGTCTGAGAGACCTTTTCTGACCACAGTAAAATTGTACCTCTTTCTGGTACTCCTTACCTCATTTTATTTTTCCAAATTTTTTTACTGTCTAACATATTTTCCTTTCTTCTCACCGCCCCCCCCCAACTCCCCCAACTAGTATTTAAGCTGAATGAGCATAGACCACCCTCCCCCATCTGTTTTATTCACTGCTCTATCTACAGTGTTAGAACAGTCTCTGGAACATAGCAGGTTCTTAAATATTTGCTATATAAATACATTTAATAAATACTGTGAGTGATGAATAGTGGGCAGTAAGATTTGAATATTTTTGAAAGGCTATTGTAGCAACAGAATGCATATTATTCTAAAATGTTTGCAACTTGTTCCATTTTTGATGGGAAATTATCAAAGAGAAAAATAACATGTTTATGTGAATCACTGTGATAAATATGGAGATAATAGGCTTAGGGGGCAAAAATGGAGTTACTACATTGACTGACAACCTTCAAAGTCATAATTATGAAATCTGTTTTCAACAGAGCATCTAGTTTTGTGAAAGAATAAAAGAAAAATCCAAAGAGCTAATCCTTGAAGATTAACTTTTTCAGAATGACAATTCTGCCTTAACTAAATCCTGTCATTTTCATTAAGAAACTAAGTGCTCTGAATGTCTAAATCATAGGAGACTTTCGTAGAATCTGGGACAGCAAAAATAAAAAGGAAATGAGAAGTGTGTTCGGTTGAGATGGCAGAAACCATTATATTGGAAGGGTCAATACCTGTAGAAGCACAGTACGAAAGAAAATGACCTGTTTAGAGATAATTTATTACATATAATGAAAATACATGTGGAGGAAACTGAAAATGAGAGGAGATAACTAAGCAAATACCCACTTACCTAGTAAAGAGTAAAGAGCCAGACAAAGACTCTGCCCTTAAGAGGTTTATGTTATAGACACTATGTAAACATCTATTCAGATACATATTTGCAGACTATAATTGTGATAGATTAGTAGTATAATGGGGAAACAAAATTTGACATGGATAATCAGAAAAGAAATTGCAGCTGATAGAGAAAAGATTAAGAGAACTCAAGGGTAATGGGAATGGAGGTAGGGTACTTGCATGAAGAAAAAATATTTGTAAACGTTCTGTGTTTGGTTGAAGAATGGAATATTTAAGGAACTGGAGGTTGGTAGGCAATAAAATACCTCTCTAAAGGGCAAGGAGGGAAGTAGAAACATAGGACTTGAAGTGACATGTAAGGACCAGACTATGTAAAATCTTGGAGTCCATATAATTTGAGGTTTATTTCCAGACAAGTAGAAACACTTCAGATGCTAAACTAAGGAGTTGAATGCCATCCTTACTTTCTTTTTTAAAGATTTATTTTTGGAAAGAGTGAGTGCTATCAGTGAGTGCTATCAGGGGTGTGGCAGAGAGTGTGAGAGCGTGGAGCCCAACATGGGGCTCTGTCTCAAAACCCTGAGATCGTGACCTGAGCTGAAATTAAGAATCAGTCACTTAACTGACTGAGCCACCCAGGTGCCCCTGAACACCATCGTTATTATCACAATGACCCACTGAAGGATTCAAAGTGGAGAGTCCTCTAGCTTTCAAACATAATTCTGGTCTCACTTCATTTAACTTTTTACTTATTAAGTGCCTATTGTCAGGCACAGAACTAGAAACTTGATCTAGAGTAATGGACAAGGCAGATGATGATCTTGCCATTTTGAAATTCATACACTATTGGGGGAGATGGGCTTGAGGGGAACAACCTGAATGCTCCTTGTCCTCATCTTAAACTAGATCATTGTTACGTATAACGAAGAAACAGAATACAGTAAAACAAAAATTGACATGGGTCTTCAGTGAGCATCTCTTGGAAAGATATAATCTGTGCAGTTGGGAGTGAAGGTGGACTGTGAAAAATGGTGCCCCACAACATAATTTGCTTAAAAACCTAAGGTTTTAAGGTTTGAATTTAAGTCAAAAAAGATGTATAGAAATGTATAATGAGACTAATAAGACTAAGATCTAGTTTTAATGAAATGGTAGGTACCACGTGACCTGAAGATACATAAGAGACTATGGCAAATAAAGGACACAAAACCACAATTGTAGGTGATTCCTAGAAGACCAGAGAAAATCAAGTAGACACATGTACTAGGATATAAAAAGTACATGTAGGCTATACATATAATTCATACTTGCCTATATATGGCATTGTGGATCAAACATACAGATTTATAAAATGCGTGTTAGTCTTTTTTGGGGGGGGTGTGGTACCTTTTCTAAAGACTCTGGTCATGGCAAAACTTACTCTCACCCATAGCTTAAAGTGTATCAACTGATCTATATAATGGTAACAGTTTTGATCTTGAGGAAGAGTAAGCTTGTTATAAAACAACCTAAATTTCCCAAAAGTATAAATGTATGGACCAATTATGCAGTAAAAATATGTTTATAATTAGAACCCTTGAAATCAATTAATAAACACAATCTCTTGGACCTTAAAAGTATGTTAACTACTTGGTTAAAGAGGAGATCAAATATATACCTACATAATGCCTGGAAAATAACCTGAATACTTGTTAACTTATAGTATGTTAGGTGTCCAGTATAAAAGTCAAAGATCAGGGGTGCCTGGGTGGCATAGCCGGTTAAGTGTCCGACTATTGGTTTCAGCTCAGGTCATGACCTCATGGTTGTGAGATTGAGCTCACATGTCAGGCTCAGTGCAGAGTCAGCTTGAGATTCTCTGTCCCTTAGCCCCTCCTGGTGTGCACTCTCTCAAATCTTTAATAAAAAAAAAAAAAGTCAAAGATCCGAATACAAATTTCTGAACAAAAGAAATCGAGAAAATATATAGACCTTTCAGCTGAATAAAGAATAAAATATATTGCTAAATATGTTCAGAACACATTTGATGAAATTTGGCTTTCATTCTTGAATTAAAAACAAAATCTTAGTAAAACTGAATGGGTAAATAACTTGAGATTATATGTATATGGATGTATAAGTATTCTAGTGTTCTCTCAAAAGCTACCATCATGCTAAATATGAAAACTCAAGGGTTCTCATTTAAGTCCAGAACTACTGTGATCACTATTAATCATTATTAGGTATAGTTAGACAAGTGAAATAGTAAAAATATGCAATCACACATATCTACTGGATCTAATACAGAACTGTCTTTTGCTCAAAGCCAGTAGGAAACCTTAGAGGTAACCTGGTAAATGGGGCAAAGCGATACACCTATATTTACATTAAAATGGTTTTGTCTCTGCAACTGTGCAATCATGCTATAGGTCTGACCCTTAGCTACCAGCCTGCTTTTAGATACGTGAGCTAAATCATCCCTTTAATGTTTAACACAGAGATGTTCTAATTATCTATCTTTTGAATATGCCTGTTTTCTGCTTCCTGTCTGTACTCTAAAATGGTAATTAATACCTGGGTTGGTCTCTGGAAACCCTTAAAATGTTCTAAAACTGAGTTACTCCCATTTTGATATTCATATGAATGACCTTTTTGACAAGGGCAAATGGATCACAGGCAATCAGTGACTTGTAATAGCAATGCTATAATACAAGTTATTGTGAATATTGGCTTGAACTGTAGTGCTAGTTGAAGGCAAGGGAAGGGGCGACCAAATGGCTGAAACAGTCATTCTGGTGACAACCATAATCACCGTGATTATGGGGGGGTGGGGGACTAGTTTCTTTTTCTTACGCTGAAAAACTTACATAATGAGAATTAGAAATGAAGTTTTGAACTCTAAAGTCAAGTCTTAGGTGTATAATTAGAACATCTCTGTGTTAAACATTAAAGGGATTATTTAGCTCACGTATCTAAAAGGCCGGTCACTAAGGGTCAGGCTTATAGCATGATTGTACAGTTGCAGAGAGACAAAGCCATTTTAATGTAAATATAGGTGTATTGCTTTGTCCCATTTACCTTGACCCTTAGCAGGCTGGTAGCTAAGGGTCAGGCCTATAGCATGATTGTACAGGTAAGGTTTCCTGTTTAGTGTGGCTTTGAGCAAAAGACCTTTCTGTAATAGATCCAGGTTCTGATGCAAGGCCTTTTATTTTTTTGTTCATGTTACTACCCTCAGAGAAAGGGATTGCTGTACTGGCCAGGCTGGTGGATCGTGAGTACCAAAGTGAAAGTGGGTAGTTGCTACACTATGGGATATAAAATTTTGTGTCTGGTAGCCGATGTGATTCACTGGGTTTCTTGTTTGTGCTCCCTTTTCCAGTAGCATTAGTCATTGGGAAACTGCAGCAACCCAAATAAGTTAGGGATCACTAACTACTTAGGTCCTACAGGGATGGAGGTTTGGTTCCCCTCATTTAAGAACAATTCCTAAAGTAATGGCAGTGGGTAAGAAGACACAGAATGGATTCTATAATTACCAATTTTGGCTCCATTATCACCTCCAGAAGTGAGAATCCTAGCTGCTTCATTTTAGGGTACTTAGTTATTTTTCTCTTTCTTTGGTACGGTTTCCAAACAGTATGATGGGGATTAAGGTTACAATTTAGGTTCTGTGTGAGAGTATCACCTGAACTGTATGGTAATGATGGGGGTTTCCTATTTCCCTGTTTTATTCTGTAATAGCTAAAGGTAGAAACTCCTTAGGTTATATTCATTTTTGGTGTATGCATATGATAAAAAAGTAAAGAAAATGTGTCTGCTTTGTCAGTAATGATATGGAAAAATCACCAGGACATCCCAGTAAATTGAAATAGCAAGATACAGATAATTGTGTTTGTACCTTGAAGAGTAAGCATGTGTGTGTGCACACGGGCACTAACATATTTATTCAAATACAAAGTGTGTTTCTTAACGGGAGTGTAATGTCTTTTGGAGGAAAAGAAGGTGGCTGAGGGACAGAAAAAGGTGACTGTCTTTTAATTATTATGAATTGCACATCTTTTGTAAAAGCTGTAAATTTTTATATTATGTATTAAACTTAAGATCTATTTAAAATCCTTAGTGTAATCATATTAGTGGGCCAAAAGAGGAAAATAAGATCTCAGAAAATGAAAAAAAAAAAAACATTTTAACTAAAATTCTACATATAGTCTTCAGTTTTAAACACTAAAAAAAAATTAAAAGTCCTTTATCATGATGATAATTTATACATGTCTCAAAAGCAGTACTTGGTATATGGTAGGCATTCAGTAAACATTTGTTGAGGAATTTGTTTATGGTGAAATACCAGAAACACTCCCATTAGAATCAGGAAAACATATGGTCTCCACTGTTAAAGGTTATTCCTTAAAAAAGATCTAAAAGTATTAAACAGTTAGACCAGACAATGAAAGATATAAAAAAATTTAAAATATGGAAACAAAGTACTGATTAAAAAAGTTAACAAAGAAAATAAATAGCTGCTAGAATTAATAGAATTTGCTAATCTCATAGGCTGGCAAATTAATATCTTTATATGGAGAGCTCTTCCATATTGATTGTATCATAATTTTAAAACTTAAGAGACACAGAATTTCTGTGAACTTACCTTTTCATATAAATTGTTAGGAATTCAGGTATGACCCACCAAATATATGGTTTAGGAGTCAGGTGTGTGTTTTCATTTACATATGACCTAGTGACAGCCAAACATTAAAAATGCACCCAAGTTTAATATATTAATCAGAGGCCAATTAATAGTTCTTGGATATCTTCTCTAATTATTAGAGTACTAATTTGGCATTAAAGTTTCAATTAAAATATTGGCCAGGAAGGAACTCTGGAAAAATTTACATCTACTAAGGACTCTGTAGTAGATTATAAGAATGCTAAACTTCAACTCTTTTGTACTGAATCTCCTGCAATGTCACTGTAAAGCTCCTCCCATGAAGAACTGTAGAATACTGCCCCACCCTGTTATCTAGGTGTCCTTGGGACTTGATTGGTTGGTAGAATGTGGTGGGAGTGCTAATTGCACCAGTTCTGAGCCTAGACTTCAAAAGTTTTGCACACCTTTTGAAACCCTACCTAAAACATGAAAGAGCCTGTGCTCGCCTGCTTGAGGATGATTGGTAACAGGAACGGAGTCAGGCTAGTTGTCGCAGCTGAGATCCCACAGGAGGGACAGTACTTCAATAAATTTCCTGCTTAATCTACAGCACAGGGAAGGCTGGCTAGTCCCAGAAGAACCACCCAGGTGAGCCCAGACTGTAAATTCAGATCTAATGTACTGTCAGACAAATAATCAGTTGTTCGTTTAAGCCGCTAAGTTTGGGAGTAGTTACCCAACAATAGACAACTGATTCAGATGCAGACACAGAATATGGGACACGTCCTAGTATTCTCTCTCAGAAATTACCACTGACTTTAGGGTAAATCATGTCCTAGATCTTGGGGCAGCAACAGGCCAGATTATGGTTAAAAACAATATAATTTTGAAATTCTCCATAGATACTAACAGAGGAATGACCATCTATAGCCAGATTTTAGCAACTTTTAAAACCCTTCCCTAATTCTAATGTATGTTTAGCTCAGTTTCATTTTTGGCATGACTACAGGCTTACCCTTCTCTAACAGAAGAATGAACTATTCGGGCTATAGTAGATACTTGTATTTAAGATGTATGGGTTTAAGATTAGTTCCTATTTTCTACTTAATAATGTACCCAACAGAAGGTGGACAAAATAATCTCAAGGATTCTCTCCACTATTGTACCCAGTAACGAGTGGGCACAATTAATCTAGATTCTAAATAGGAAAGGCTGGAAAAACAGAGGGAAGAGACTACTCCATTCCAGTGAGGGATCAAAAGAGAAATAGAATAACTAGCAGATAGACCTGACTTTTCAGGTTGCTTACTTTTAATTCTTGCTGCTTGACATCTCTGAGAGAAGCTTTTAGCCTCCCACCAAATGAATTTTTACTTGAGAAATAACGAATCTGTCTCTTCTTCGCATACAAATATTTATTTAACAAGCATCACCTGTTTCTGTGGACTAGGCATGCACTAGCTCTTTCAAATACTATCTCAAATGATATTTGGTTAGTCATCGTCAGTCATTAACTGATGACGGAACCTGCCTGTTTGAGTTGACTCTTAAGTTTGTCACTTCAGACCACTCTAGTGGGTATGCTGGAGCTGGGCTCACATTGGCGGACAAGAACTAATAGTTTCATAAGAAATTTATAATAAATGTATATACACATTTGTTTTGGAGATGCAGTTATTAAACATCTGTCAGCAAATTCCTGCTTGTGCCTGACGCTGGATCATGTGTATTGTACAGATAACTAATCTTGGTTTCATTTTATTTTTTTTCTTATTTTTGATTTTCCCAATAAGTTATATTAGAGGGCTCATTTTAAATGGCATCTTTTATATATTTTGGTAAGTAATTTTAGGAGGTGGGAAGCAAAGATAAATCAGTAGAATTTTAACACAGTGGTCTGTGGTTATGATTTTTATTCCTCAAGGGGGGCCTCATACTATATTTATAGTTACAATTTATTGCTTTCTAGGGATATTTTTATCAAGTGGCTCCTTTTAGGTCACAGATTATGAATATTTAAGTATTGTCAAAATTGGGCCTCAGGCATGAAAATGTTTATGGAGTTTTTCTACATTCTTTAGAATATTTTCATGTGTTATCCCTGATTTGGAACAATACCACTGTCTAGATGTGCCATAGTTTGTTTATCCTTTCACCTACTGAAGGGCATCTTGGTTGCTTCCAGACTTTGGTAATTATGAATAAAGCTGCTGTAAACATTCTTCCACATGTTTCATGTGGACTTAAGTTTTCAACTCCTTTGGGTAAATACCAAGGAGCATAATTGCTGGATCTTAGAGTAGTTTTGTAAGAAACCTCCAAAGTGGCTGTATCATTCTGTGTTCCCACCAGCAATAAATGAGAATTCCTGTTGCTCACATCCTTGCTAGCATTTGGTGTCATCAGTGTTCTGGAATTCGGCCATTCTATTAGGCAGGTAGTGTATCTCCTCCTTACTTTAATTTGCATTTCATAACACATGATGTGGAACATATTTTCATGTATTTATTTGCCATCTGTATATATTGTTTTGAGGTATTTAAGGTCTCTGGCCTGTATTTTGATCAGGTTGTTTAGTGTTAAGAGTTTTTTGTATATTTTGGGTAATTGTCTCCTTTGTTAGGTGTCTTTTGGGCTCGGGGGGTGGGGGGGGAGACAACAGGTCACTTACTGGAGTTCTTTTGTTTTGGTTAATTCTCCTGAGACTATCTTTGCAAAGCAGAAAACTTTAATTTTAATGAAGATCAGCTTATGAATTATTTCTTTCATGGATTTTGTCTTTGGTGTATCTAAAAAGAAATCCTCATATCTGAGGTCATCTTAGTTTTCTTCGGTGTTAACTTCTAGAGATTTGTATGGCTTTGTATTCTACATTTAGGTCTATAATCAATTTTAAGGAAATTTTTGTGAAGGTCTATAAGGTCTGTGTTGAGATTTATTATTGTGAATGTCCAATTGTTCACAGCATCATTTGTCAAATTATATTTGCTCCTTGTATTGCCTGTACTCCTTTGTCAAAGATCGGTTGACTATATAGGGGTCTATTTCTCTATTCCATTCCATTGCTTTATTTGTCTGTTCTTTAACCTATACCACACTCTCTAACTTTTTCTTTGAGTGTGGTTGACACACAACACACTCCTTTGGTTACGGTAAACTTCTGCTAAGTCTTGAAGTCGGGTAGCAGCAGTTCTCCAACTTTGTTCAATAGTCTATATTCTCCTCAATACTGAATATTTTCCTTCTATGTCTTTTACCTTTCCATGTAAACTTTAGAATCAATGTATCAGGGGCGCCTGGGTGGCTCAGTCGTTAAGTGTCTGCCTTCAGCTCAGGTCATGATCCCAGGGTCCTGGGATCGAGCCCCACATCGGGCTCCCTGCTCAGTGGGAAGCCTGCTTCTCCCTCTCCCACTCCCCCTGCTTGTGTTCCCTCTCTCGCTGTGTCTCTCTCTGTCAAATAAATAAATAAAATCTTTAAAAAAAAAAAAAATCAATGTATCATACCCATAAAATAACTTGCAGCTGCTCAGTCATAGGAACCCTATGGCAGTAAGGTGCAGGTGAGAGGGAGCCTTCTATAATTTTAAGATTAAACCTGTCTTGTAGTGGGCCTGTGTTTTGAGGCTGTGATCTTCACAAGCATTTCCCCAGTGGTGTAGCATTTTCCCCAGTTTTCCTAATTCCCTTCCTAGCTGCAGTGTTTCCATTCATTTCTTTGAGGACTTGACACTTAGGGAGTACCCATCCATCCCCCTGCCCTGCCCTTTGGTGAGATAAGTCTAGAGGGGACTGAAGTAGGTATTGTGTACTTCGTCCAGAGGGATAAGATGATGTCCATCCTTGTAGAGTTGGCCTTTTCTATGGAGAAAGCTTGGCACATAATGTATAATGATGACTCTTCCACTTTAGGGATCTTTTGACATCTTTAACATTTGAATCTATTGGGAATTGTTGGGGAGGAAGAATCTTCTCCAACCTTCAAGGTCCTTTTGGCTGGACTAAGAATCAAATTGACATGAGACAGAGTAACAGAAGAAAATAATTTAGTAGTATATATACACACAGGGAAGCCACACAGACCTGGAAATTCCAAAGACAGGCAACATGATCCTTACATGACCTAAGGAGAGACTTAGGGGTCTGAGGATACAAAGGGGAGAAAGACCACTAGTAGGAAGGTGAGAGATGTTTAGAAAACCAAGGTTGCCCCATTATGCAGCTACATCTTTTTAGGTGAAGAGGAATCTTATTAATAGCTCTCTTCCTGGTATAAGCAGGTGGTTGAGAAGGGAGGTAAAGGGTTTTTCCTGCATCTGCTGGGTTTTGATTGCTTTTAACTCAAATGTTCATCTGGGGGAGGCCTGCCCCCAGCCCCCACAGAATCCTGGTGCTAATGCTTACAAATATTGTGAGGCCCCCCACCCAAGACTGCAGTCCCCAGCAGTTTCTCACTCTCAGGCTAGTGCACACTCAGTCTTAGGAATCTATCAAAATTACCATTCAAATGTTTGTATTTGTTTATGTCTCCAGAGATGACTCTGGGTAAACAGGTCTTGTTAGTGACCCTCTGCAGATGCCTGACCCTCATTTCAAGGTAGCAGTTTGCCCTGCAACCTTATTTCTCTGATAGGTCCACAAAAAGTTACTGGTTTTCAGTTTGTCTAGTTCTTTCTTGTAAAGATGAGAGTGAAGACTTGTAGATACTTTACATTTTGAAGATGAAACTATAAGTCTACTACCACTACTTATTTAAAGGTCTTTTCTCTTTTAAGCCACAATTAAAATATTCTCACTTTGAAATCCTACTTCATCCACAAACGATCACTTTCGTCAGCCTTTAAAATATCCATATATGAATACATATACATACTTATGAGTTTATGCTATACACCTGTTGAGTCATGAGGACATAAAGAATAAGGACACTTTCTGGGGCGGAGCAAGATGGCGGAGGAGTAGGAGACCTGGATTTCGTCTCCTCTCAGGAATTCAGCTGGATAGGGATCTAACCATTCTGAACACCTACAAACTCAACAGAAGATCGAAGAAAAGAATAGCAACAACTCTCTGAACAGAAAAGCAACCACTTTCTGGAAGGTAGGACGTGCGGAGAAGTGAATCCGAGGCGATATTCAGGAGGATAGACGGCGGGGGAGGGGCCTCCGTCGGCCGCTTCTGGCAAGTGATAGAGCCACGGAGCACAAAATCGGAACTTTTAGAAGTCTGCTCTGCTGAGGGACGTCACTCTGGTGGCTAAGTGGGGGGTGGAACCCTCATGGGACAGTGTGGTTTCAGGACCCTTGGGGTCACAGAAAGACCAGGGGTGCCTGAGTGCGGCAGAGCTCCCGGGTATCGGAGCGGGGAAGCCGGCTGCAGAGACGGAGCCCAGGCGCGGGCTCTCAGCTCGGGGTTGCCATAAACCGTTATCTGCGGCACAGTCGGGCCACTGCTCCTCCAGCAGGGACCCAAGAAGCGGCAGATCCGGGGAGACTCCCCTTCCTCCCCCGGGAGGAGTGGTGCGGGAGCGCACCGCAGGGATCAGCTGGGTTTGGAGACTCCACCTGGGGTCGGGTGCCAGAGAAAGAAATGCGCGGTCACAGGCTGGGTGAGCACGGAGTGCGGCCGGAGACCGGGGACAAGGAAGTGACTGACGGCTTTTCTCTGGGGGTGCACTGAGGAGCGAGGCCCCGAGTTCTCGGCTCCTCCGGGGCGGAGATTGGGAGGCCGCCATTTTCACTCTCCGCCTCCAAAGCTGTACGGAAAGCTTGCAGGGAACAAAAGCTCCGGAGAGCAAACCTGCGCAGATAACTTAGCCCGGACTGGGCAAGGGCGGGGCAATTCCGCCTCCGGCAAAGACATTTGGGAACCACGGCAACAGGCCCCTCCCCCAGAAGATCAGCAAGAACAGCCAGCCAAGACCAAGTTTACCGATCAATGAGAACGGCAGAACTCCAGCGCTAGGGAAATACTGCACATAGAATTCATGGCTTTTTTACCATGATTCTTTAGTCTTTCAAGGTTAATTATTTTTTTTAACTGTCTTTTTTTCTTTTTTTTTTGAATTTTTCTTTTTCCCTTTTTCAACCAACATCTTATCCCTTTTTTAAAAAACATTTTTATTTTTCATTTTTAGAGTCC
>NW_022589737.1:20781956-20783664 GCF_004348235.1 Phoca vitulina
TTTTTTTTTTCTTTTTTCTTTTAAATCCTCTTCTTTCTTTGTTCAGACAACTTATCAATTCCTTTTATAAAATTTTTTATAATTTCCATCTCTACAGTCATATTCCATTCCTTCATCATATCAACCCTTATTTTTGTACATATGTTTTTCTTTAAAATTTTGGGAGGCACTTTCTTTTAACAGACCAAAATACACCCAAAATCTAGTGTGTGGCACTGATCTATTTAACAGCCTGATCATATTTGATCACATTCTGTTTTTGTTTTGTTTTGTTCTGTTTTTGTTTGTTTTTATGTTTTTCTTTTTCTTTTTTTTTTCTTTTTCTTTTTCCTCTCTTTCCCTTTCTTTTCCCACTGCTTCAGGTCTTTTCTGATTTGTTTAGAGTATATTTTCTGGAGACGTTGTTACCCTGCTAGCATTTTGTTCTCTCATTAATCTATTCTCCTCTGCACAAAATGACAAGACGGAAAAAATCACCTCAACAAAAAGAACGAGGTAGTACCGACTGCCAGGGACCTACTCAATATGGACATTAGTATGATGTCAGATCTAGAGTTCAGAATCATCACCTTAAAGATACTAGCTGGGCTTGAAAAAAACATGGAAGTTATTAGAGAAACCCTTTCTGGAGAAGTAAAAGGACTAAAATCTAACCAAGTAGAAATCAAAAAGGCTATTAATGAGGTGCAATCAAACATGGGGGCGCTAACTGCTAGGATAAATGAGGCAGAAGAGAATCAGTGAGATAGAAGATGAAATGATGGAAAATAAAGAAGCTTAGAAAAAGATAAACAACTACTGGATCACGAGGGCAGAATTCGAGAGATAAGCAATACCATAAGACGAAACAACATTAGAATAATTCGGATCCCAGAAGAAGAAAGAGAGAGGGGGGCAGAAGGTATAATGGAGCAAATTATAGCAGAGAACTTCCCTAATTTGGAGAAGGAAACAGGCATCAAAATCCAGGAAGCACAGAGAACCCCTCTCAAAATCAATAAAAATAGGTCAACACCCCAACATCTAATAGTAAAACTTACGAGTCTCAGAGACAAAGAGAAAATCCTGAAAGCAGCTCGGGAGAAGAGAGATGTAACCTACAATGGTAGAAACATTAGATTGGCAACAGACCTATCCACAGAGACCTGGCAGGCCAGAAAGGACTGGCAGGATATATTCAGAGCACTAAATGAGAAAAATATGCAGCCAAGAATACTATATCCAGCTAGGCTGTCATTGAAAATTGAAGGAGAGCTAAAAAGCTTCCAGGACAAACAAAAACTAAAGGAATTTGCAAACACGAAACCAGCCCTACAAGAAATCTTGAAAGGGGTCCTCTAAGCAAAGAGAGAGCCTAAAAGCAACATAGACCAGAAAGGAACACAGACGATATACAGTAACAGTCACCTTACAGGCAATACAATGGCACTAAATTCCTATCTTTCAGTAGTTACCCTGAATGTAAATGGGCTAAATGCCCCAATCAAAAGACACAGGCTATCAGATTGGATTTAAAAACAAGACCCATTGATATGCTGTCTGCAAGAGACTCATTTTAGAACCAAAGACACCCCCAGATTGAAAGTGAGGGGGTGGAAAACCATTTACCATGCTAATGGACACCAAAAGAAAGCTGGGGTGGCAATCCTTCTATCAGACAAATTAGATTTTAAACCAAAGACTGTAATAAGAGATGAGGAAGGACACT
>NW_022589737.1:20788664-20823481 GCF_004348235.1 Phoca vitulina
TGAGAGAGGGGAGGGTCTGAGGGAGAAGCAGACTCCCTGCTGAGCAGGGAGCCCGATGCGGGACTCGATCCAGGGACTCCAGGATCATGACCTGAGCCGAAGGCAGTCGCTTAACCAACTGAGCCACCCAGGCGCCCTAATGGAGGTATTGACAAGACAACATGCATACAGAAGAAATTATACTTTGGTCTGCCTGGTAATGTTAAAAAAAAAAAAAAAAAAAAAAAAAAGTCTCCTGGGATGCAGGATTTTAAACTCATGTACCTGAAAAATGCATAGAAGTTTGCAAGTAGATATGTTTGGGAAAGGCATTACATATAGAGGGAACCTCATGTATGCAGGTATGCTTTGGGATTTGGAGCCAGTTGGCAAACATAAATGAAAAGAAAATTGGTAAAATCTAAGCGTAATGGCATTTACTTTGCCTTTTTAAATGGAAAAGGAGAGAACAAAAACAAAAGTCATTACTTGAGCTGCTCTGGAAGAGCAGAAGTAGTTGAAGTTATATATTCGTTATGTATTTGTTTTCTCCTGTTTCAATGGTTTTAAATTTTGTTTATTGATGTTTGTTCCAGTTTTTCTGAGGAACTCTTGACCTCACTGAAGTACTTTTATCTCTCCTCTACAATGGCCATTCTTTACATATTTCCCTGACTGCTTGTCTTACTGCCTTTTCTCCTTCCTAACTCTTTCAGTCATAAGTATTGAGTTTTAGCTCTTGGTTAACCATTGAGTTAGGGTATGAAGAAAGATGAATAGTTTGTCTACATGAAAATCATTATTTGGTAGAGAAGGACAATCAAAACACAATGAAAATGAATGGAAATCTTTGGAAATAGATCACTATAATATATAGCAAGGCTTTTGGTAGATGGAATACAATAGTTCCAAAATGGAAGCAAAGAAACATTTGTTGAACTCGTCGTATGGACTAGGCTTAGTGTGATTTATATTTATGTAATCCTTACAATCTATGGCGTAATATTTTCCCTGTTTTACAATTGAGGAAAATAATGTTTCCAGGGCAAGAAAGTAGTTGAAGTCATTGTATGAGCTTCTCAAGTATAGATATCTGTGCTTTTCTTAGCTTTGCATTCCCCCTGCATAACAGTGTGCATGAGAAATGCTGGCCCTCAAACAAAATGCACATTTGAATGAATGAATTGAAAGTCATGTTTTTAATGCCAAAAGTATAGAAGTCCTAGAGGGGAAATGTTCACTCTGCTTTAGGATGAGGAGGTATATGGGCAAAGGAGAAATGAGCGGAAAGTTTCCTTGCAGCAGTTGACCCTTGACCTGAGTCTTTTAGTAAGTAAATACTTAAAATCTCCTTATTGCAAACATAAAACTTATTTTACAGAGGCATATAATTCTGTAATTCCTTCAGCTATTTCAACAGTTTCTTTGGCATTCTGAATGATTTAGGGGGAAAAAATCATAACAATGTTATTTTTTACAATTGTTGCTTTTTCTAACATTATAATTCCCACTTTTTTTCTTTGGTGAAAGTCACAATTTCTTAGAGATTATTCAAATAATTAGTCATTTTCATATCACGTACTCTCTCTGCTTTACTCCTTAGAACTTACACAATTATAACATTTTATAATGCATGCTCCTAATTATAAGCAGACTTAACTTGAATGGGTGGACTTCTAAAAATATAATTTAGCTTACCTTTTATTCTGTCCCTTCATTTAAATATTCTAAAGAGCAAAGATTTGTCCGAAAGTCTTCTAAAACCCAAACATTAAGTTATCATGGACAGCTGAATTCTTGAGTTCTGATGTCTGTCAAATTCCATTTATTTCTAAATCTTTACATCAGAGTACTGCATTCATTGACTCCTAAAATTTTGTGGAAAAATAGGACTATATCTTAAAGATGTCTTAATCTCATTTTCTTGAAACTCAGCAAGGAAAGAATTCTGAAAAGAACTCCAGTCTAGTTTGACCGTCTCTTAACATTTCTCGTTATTTTGATCCTGCCGATTTTGGCACCTCTCATTTGCTCTTTGATTTTGAGTATTTCTGCTCAAATTTAATCACCTTCGAGACAATATTAATCACTTCTAGAGAAACCATTGCCTTTCTTCATTCTTTGAGAATATTATATTATCATCCTTACCTATAAGCTTCTTGAAAATGGAGTATTCTTATTCCTGAAAATTCTTACTGTGAATGTCTTCCTATGCCAATGGATTTGTGACACTTTGAATCCATCAGTTTCTATAGCTTTTCAAATATCGACAGTTGGTATTCTCATTGCATAAACAGAATTTGCATGTTCCATTCTTTCTTGGCACTTAGTGAGATAAATGCTATCTTCAAGCACTCCTATTTGAACAGGCCGGCTCCCCTAAGAGAAATGTTCCCATTCATCTAACTTAAATGTCTCCTGCTTAATTGACTTTCATTTACTCTTCTTTGAATCCTTGGAGACTATAAGCAATAACCTACTAATAACTGACCTCTTTCTTTATAAATGTTTTTTTTTAAATATTGCCTGCTCTTTGACAGAACAGCACTTTTCAGTGCATATTACTCCATGGAACAATGGTTTTGTAAATGCTGGGCAGGGAAAAAACAAAGGTTCTGTGGTAAAATGAATTCAGTCAACTGCCGCAAAGCCTGCCGCCTTGTTGGATGCACATTTACTAACTTATTAGTGACTCTGTAAGCATTAAGGCAAATAAGCCTGTTTTAACTTTCTTACCCAGCACTTCTCAGTCTTATTTCACCATAAGCTTCATTTTTCATGTTCCCTTTATGAACATTCCATGAAACATATTTTGGAAAATGTTAGATGATCAGTGCTCCTTTTTTGTTTTCACCAATTACCCTCTTTTCTATGATTTGAGGATTTTATTTTCAATAGCAGTATTTTGTGAAGAGTTATACTGTAAATTACACACTATATTCTGGTAAGGATCTGGTGAATTTGAAATAGAGTGGAGAAAATCCTTTCAGACTCTTGCAGAGCATGGTCATCTTAATATATTTTGGTATCCTTTTCATTCTTTTCTATACCGAGGAAGACTACCACTACATGGGTGCCAAAATCAAATGGTAATCTATGTTAATCACGAAGTTTTTCCTCCTTGTTCTTTAGCCATCCAATCAAAAATGCATACTTGTTTAACATTCTCATGGTTACATAGTATAAAAATGGCACTAAAGACAATTATATTGAAATATTCCTCTATTGCCATGTACTTGTCAGTGTTGAAGGTTGTAGAGGTTGGTTCTCTTCTTTTAAGATCAAGAGAACAAGATGAATTAAGTGAATTGGGCCAAAGCAAATCTTTGAATCCCTGAGACATTAGCTGGTGCTTAATTCACGAATTGTGCTACTTCCTAGCAAGCAACTAGCAATTATCCCAATGTAGGTCAAAAATGAGAAGTATAAATCAAGGAAAAAGGAATCAGTGAAGTATGAATTTGACACTTTGATATGACTTATATTCTCAGTACAAACTGTCAAAGGTCACAGCAAAAACAGTTGTTGGTAGCATTTTGATTATTTCATCTTCCCATATGAAGCCAAACAGATCTTTGTAATTTATTTGGATTCAGAAGTGTTTTAAGAAAAACTTTTCTCATTGACCACCTTGATGTTTCAATTAACTAGGAATTAAAGGAGAGGTCAATACCGAGTAACTCACTGTAAAAACTGCATGGGTTGGGGTCTTAAATTCTTGACAGTATTTCCCATGTACTTTTTCTAATACATTAGTTTGGATGTGTATATTTATAAAATTATAGCTTAGGCCTTTACTCTTAGAATCTTCCAGTACATTCCTCATATTTCTGTTAACTTTCTAAATGGAAATCTGTTAAAGATGCTTCTTTCTAAAAATTTACTTATAGGGCCCTAGTGAGTATAGGATAGATCTACATGATTTAGGACAGCATACAGTGCCCTTCTCAGCCTGGGACAAACCTTCATCAGCTTGTTCACAGAGCATCCTCAGGGCCCCACCTGTGTACCATACACACATGGTAGTCTCTGTAAGGTTGTGCAGTATACAGACACATGGGTTGCAATTGCATATGCCTCTTAGAGTTGAAGAGTGTGACCTTCCTTTTCTGGTCATTCTCTTCCTTATACTGAATTTTACACTGATTTTTCTCTTTTGATATTTTCAGATGCTCTTGTTTGAGAGGACTTTCTGTTTTTAATCTACAAACTCCTAGGCATTCTTCAGAACCAAGTTAAAACATTACCTATTCACTAAAGACTAGCAGTAACTCAAAATTGTAACTGCTTATTGTGAATTACCAGTATTTATTGCATCTATATGGTATTTTTACATCTTTTTTTCCCCCCTCATGTGTTTATTTACTTGCCTGTAATTGCTACTAGTGAGTGTATTGGATTCCTATCATTGCTGTAACAAATTATCACAAGCATGGTGGTTTAAAACCACACAAACTTATTGCATTATCGTTTTGGCAGTTAGAAATCTGAAATGAGTGCTACTGGGCTAAAATTGAGGTGTCATCAGAACTATATATACTTTTTTTTTTTTCTGTAGGTTTTAGGAGGGACTCTATTCCTTGCCCTTGGAGCTTTTAGGGGCTTGCCTCCATTCCTTGGCTCATGGCCCTTTCCTCCATCTTCAAAGTCAACAGTCCATCTTCAAACTCTGACTCTGATCTTTTTCTTTCTACTTCTAGGATTCTTATGTGATTATATTCAGCCCACCTGGATAATCTGGGATAATCTTTTCCTCAATATCCTTAATTTAAACACTAAGTCCCTTTTGTCATATAAGGTAACAAATTCACAGTTTTTGTAGATTATGATCTAGGTAGGTTTGAAGAACCATTATTCTGCTTACCATACCTACCCATCATTGCATCTAGAACATATTGCATGGTTCCTAGTACATACTTACTACACTGCTTATTAGCTTAAAAAATTAATGAATATTCTAGTGATTAATTGTCAAGTCAGTCTTCTATATTATGAAATTCTTGAGGCTAGGGAGCATGTCCTAATTATTTCTGTATCCCCATGTTTTACATAATGCCTAGTATATAATTAAAAATAAAATTTTATTGAACCAGGAAGTTGCATAAAATACACAACTGGATTCAGCCTTTAATGAAAATGTCTAATGAATGGTTTATGTATAAAAACGACTTTCTAGAAGTTATGGTTTGGGGTCTATTAAATCATATTCCAGGGGCACCTGGGTGGCTCAGTCATTTAAGCATTTGCCTTCTGCTCAGGTCATGGTCCCATGGTCCTGGGATCGAGTCCCCCCATCGGGCTCCCTGCTCAGCAGGAAACCTGCTTCTCCCTCTCCCACTCCCCCTGCTTGTGCTCCCTCGCTGGGTCTCTTTCTGTCAAATGAAATCTTAAAAAAAAAATCATATTACAGATTAATTTTGTTGTGAGTCTGAAGGGAAGGTAGAAATCCAAAGGAGGCCACCAGCATTTTGAGACTAGCTAAGCCGTTTTTTTTTTTTTTTTTTTTTTTTTAAGATTTATTTTAGAGCAAGCGTGGATGCATGCATACATGTGAAAGTGGGGAAAGGGGAAGAGGGAGAGAATTTCAGGTGGACTCCCTGCTGAGTACTGACCCTGATGCAGGGCTCAATCTCACAACCCTGAGATGGTGACCTGAGTCAAAATCAAGATTCAGATGCCTAACCGACTGAGCCACCCAGGAGCCCCAACTAAGCCCTCTTTGATTCCCTTTCTGCTTTTCTTGTGTCATTTCTCAGCTAATGTCTCACATCTGTTACCAGTATTGGTGAAGCTGATTCCACTTCATCATTCTATGTAATTCAGACCCGCATGGACTTGAAGTGCAAAAAAAAAAAGGGGGGGGGACCAGAAAATCTGAAAAATGTAGGGGTGTAAAACATTCTCTGGAAATATCAATGACCTGAAGATTTGAGTGATCTATTTTACACTTCAATTTTCTTGTGCAGATGCAATCTATGGGTCCTAATCATTGAATTCTGATTCAAGAGATGCATCTAAGAGCTGTGCTAGAAAAATGATTAAATTATAGGAAACCTTTACATCCTTATTGCCATACCCCACAATTAAGGTAATAATCACCTAAAAACACTTACTGTTATTCCACTTCCAAATTAAGGAGCACATAAATGCAATGATATACCAAAATATTCCTTCTCTACTGACGCCCAGTGCAGTGTTGGGCATAAAGTAGTTACTCAATAAATACTTGTCTACTGAATTAAATTAAAGCCATTAGTAGTTCATTATCTCTTTGTTTCTAACCTCTTTCCTTACTCCTCTCATCTTGTGTAACCACCTGTGTAAATTTCTCTCCTCCAGCTAAGCAAACACCTCATGGTGTCTTTAATATGTACCAATTTTTAGTCACCTGAAAATGTTATTTATTCTCAAATGCTTAGTTTCCTCTTAAAAACATATATATTTGACTCCATGTATATATGCTCCTACCTTTATGAGTTTGAATCAATCTGGTAACTCCAGCTTTTCTTCATACGATCTGGATAGTGTTCTATAAAGATGTCATCAGCATTTTATTTACTTATTTTCATTAGTTGTACTTTTGAAATATAAACATCCTAGTGAAAGAAAATGCTATTTTCACACTTTAAATATTTTAAAGTATCTTACTGATCCCTTAATATGCCATAGTCATTCTGAGCTTGTCTCCTAAAATGCATTTCTTCTTTTTCTACCTTTTCAACTTTTCCTTATATTTTTTTTATATGCAGCTGTAGGTCTTTCTATTAGCCTTTGACAACTAGTGCTGTTGGGTTTCCTTCAGTGATAGAATTGGATACTTATCACTTACCTCAGTTTCCCAGTCTCCTTCTGAATATTAGTCACTTGGGCATGTATTAAATATATAATCAGATACTTCTCCCTGAAGTTCTAGTTCAGTAGTACTGAGCTAGGGCTTAGGAGTATATATTGTAGTGTTCACAAAATTTTTCTCTGGGGAGTTTAAGCAAATACTGCTCTAACTGACCATTCAGGACATTAACAGTACCATTAGCAAAATGGGTCCTTATTGTCACATAACTCAGCCACTCTTCCAGGGCTCAAATCTCCTATATACTTTTATACTACATAGTCATCCATTTTATGCTCCTGAAGAAGTGTCTTCCACTTTTCTGGCCTTAGAGGAAATTGTTTCCTAATATGGAGGCAAAAACCGTTTTCTTAAGCTGTTCCTCACTTTGACTTTTGGGGATATAAAGTTAGATCTTCCTTCTAGAGGACAGCCACTCAATGCTGAGAAAAAGGCTGTTGTACCCATCTGACTCCTTTGTTTTCTAAAATTCAAGTCTTCTGTTGACATTCTCCAAAAGCCAGCCCTTTGGTCTATATGTTCAGTATGGTAGCCATTACCTACATGTAAACATCTGAGGAAATGAAATGTGACTAGTGTGACTAAAGAATTGAGTTCATAATTTTACTTAAATACTTGTTCATAGTCACATTATAGTTAAGTATGAATTTAAAGGAATTCAGAATACAGAAAGACCCCTCTGGAAAATTTTTATTCACTCCTTCATGAAACTACGCAAGCTTCAGAAAAGACTTAATTACACGTGAAGGATAAAACTGATTTAATGAGTAAAGTAATTACATTTTGCATAAGGTCAAAGGTATGTGTTGACAGGATTTTTTTTTCTTAATATGTATGATTTGCAGGAAAGTACTTTGAGGGAAACTACATAGTTGGTGATAACATTTGGTGAATTGTGGTTGGATGTTTATGCTACTGAAAGGAAGTTAAACTTTATTTTAGAGGCAGTAGAGGATTATGGAATTTTTAAGCAAGAAAGATAAGTGTCTGGGTGGGGAAGGTATTGGTGAGGCATGGAGAATGTTTTCTATTGAGAGTCACTATCAATTTAGGAAAATAATAGGCATTAAAATTTTTGAAGAAAGGGTGAATGAACACTTGCTGTAGAAACACAAATAGAAAAAGGCAGAAGTTCTAAATACGGAAACTATTTTGAGACTAAATAGAATGGCTTCAAACAGTTCACTGAGTTTCAAGACTGGATATATTAGGTTATACCATGAATGACATTTTTAGTAGAATCTTAACTGGAAAGAGGAAATGAATTACAGCCTATGTAAGATGTAAATTCAGTTGCCATATTGATATTTTAAACCTGGGTTTCATTCTACTCATTTGTAGTCTATATTTAACACATGCTTTTGATCTTTTGCCCTCATGACTAAAAGTTCTAGAAGAAAATTTTGTATGGACATCATTCGGGGCTCTATATAGAGTGATTATTCATAAGGTGAGGAAATGACAAAAAGGGAATGAGACTGTTAGATATTTAACATTTTCAATTACATTTGAATATTAAAACCTTGTGCTTGTTATTTTAACATAATACTGTCACCATTTTCTTTAATGTTTTTTGAGTCCTGTAACTAAATTCTTTAAACATGTTGACTTTTTCTCTTAAGATAAAATTAGATGAAAGCAGAGTGTTCTGGTCAAGAGCCTGTTAACTATTTTTCTCTCTGGGTTTTCAATGTTTGATTCTAATTTTCAGTGTAAAACTTGAAGGCTATTCAGATAATTTTTTTCCTGTTCCTACTCTAAGCTGTTTTAAACTGAAGGCTGCATGTGTAAGATGTTCTACTAAACAGTATACATTTTGATGACCAATGCCATGACCTTCTTCATTTATTAATTCATTTAATATTTACTGAACTCCTTATGTTCTAGGTACTACTCCAGATAGTGAAATACATGGCTAAAAATGGTAAAGAGACAAATTATTTGTTGTCTTGGAGTTCATTTCTGGGGGGAGGGGGATAAGCATATCAAGATACCAATATATTAAGAGAATACAATCAACATAGAGCAATATAATGTAATATATTACAAAATATAGTATAATACTAGATCATAAATCTTAAGGGTGAGGGGAAGAATGAGCAAAGATGTTGCTTTGGCTATGATGAGAAAGAGGACCTCTCTCTGTAGCTAAGATTTGTGTAACTGCCCTTGCAAAGATCTGGGGGAAGAACATAGCAGATTGGGGGGGGGGGGGGGGAGCAAGTACAAAATGCTGAAACAAAAATATGCTTAAGATAATACTATTAACAGATGGATTCTCGGGGCGCCTGGGTGGCTCAGTTGGTTGGGCGACTGCCTTCGGCTCAGGTCATGATCCTGGAGTCCCTGGATCGAGTCCCGCATCGGGCTCCCTGCTTGGCTGGGAGCCTGCTTCTCCCTCTAACCCTCCCCCTGTCATGTACTCTCTCTCTCTCTCATTCTCACTCTCTCAAATAAATAAATAAATCTTTAAAAAAAAAAAAACAAAACAAACAGATGGATTCTCTGCATTCTGTCAATACTCAGTAAACATTTACTGGATGGATGAAAGTAGTTCATTGAAGGAATAAATTCTAATTGCAATATGTTACAAATAATGACAGTTTTCATCAACAGAATATATAGGTATGGATAAATTCCATGGCCTCAAAAATTAAAATATTTTAAGCTATTTCCATGGCTTGAATTAATAAAGGTAAAATTACTTCTAGTAATTCTCTTCTTTCCCATAACTTCCTAAAATGCCAAGCCACAGTTAGAAATACTTCCAACATTCCCCCCCCACACCCCCCCACCCCCCGAGGACACTGCTCTGAGATGGAAGAGGGTTTGGTTCTTCCTTCATTTCAGTGACACTTATTAAACTTAGTGTGACTTTTGTGTGTGCACATGTATGTGCGCACGTAAGGATTTGAATTTTTAATATGTTCATAATTATGGTCCTACACAATTCAAGCAATTGTAGGTATTTCAAGACTACAACAGATTCTATTTTTCATTATCCAGGAAGAAAGAACTTCTTAACTGAAACTTAAAGGAAGTTGCCATTTGGATGTCTAGGGAAACACATGGGCAGTATCTGATGCCTTATGATACCTAGGCAGTTTAATCACGTAAGCGTTGCTCTGCCGTTGTGTAACCTTCAGCCTCAAATTTGTTTCTTCAGACCTCCACTCAGGACTCAACTATTCAGTGAGATTTTCTGGGTACCTCATACGAGATGGCATCTACTTCTTAATATTTGATATTCTCTCCTTGATAACGTACACACATATTATGTATGTACATGCATACATACTCATGTCTGTGTATATGAAGGTGATATACACATATATCTATACCTCTCAAACTAACTTTATATTTTACTTATTTAAATTATATGCTGTGCATTAGAATGTAAACTCCATGAAGAGAGGGAGTTTTGTCTGTATTGTTCATAACTATATACCTAACACTTAGATTGATGCTGCCTATAGCAAAGGGCCAATAAATATTTTTGAGCAAGATGTTGATTCTATAAATTTAGGATATTAATACTATAGTCAGGTTATTATATTTATATTCAGTTTCTGAAGTTTCAAAGTTATAGGGAAGCAAAAATCTTCCTATCTGGAAAATATCACTGATAAATTGACTACTTTAAAAGTTAACCATTTTTTGTTGGGAGATTTTTGATGACTGCTTCAATTTCCTTAGTGGTTATAGGTCTGTTCAGGTTTTCTATTTCTTCCTGGTTCAGTTTTGGTAGTTGATACATCTCTAGAAATGCATCCATTTCTTCCAGATTATCGAATTTGCTGGCATATAGTTGCTCATAATATGTTCTTATAATTGTTTTGTATTTCTTTGGTGCTGGTTGTGATCTCTCCTCTCTCATTCATGATATTTATTTGGGTCATTTCTCTTTTCTTTTTGATAAGTCTGGCCAGAGGTTTATCAATGTTGTTAATTCTTTCAAAGAACCAGCTCCTAGTTTTGTTGATCTGTTCTACTGTTCTTTTGGTTTCTATTTCATTGATTTCTGCTCTGATCTTTATTATTTCTCTTCTGCTGGGTTTAGGCTTTATTTGCTGTTCTTTCTCCAGCTCCTTTAGGTGTAGGGTTAGGTTGTGTATTTGAGACCTTTCTTGTTTCTTGAGAAAGGCTTGTATTGCTCTATACTTTCCTCTTAGGACTTGCCTTTGCTGCATCCCAAAGATTTTGAACAGTTATGTTTTCATTTTCATTTATTTCCATGAATTTTTTTAATCCTTCTTTAATTTCCTGGTTGACCCATTCATTCTTTAGTAGGATGCTCTTTAGCCTCCATGTATTTGAGTTCTTTCCGACTTTCCTCTTGTGATTGAGTTCTAGTTTCAAAGCATTGTGGTCTGAAAATAGGCAGGGAACGATCCCAATCTTTTGGTACCAGTTGAGACCTGATTTGTGACCCAGGATGTGATCTATTCTGGAGAATGTTCCATGGGCACTAGAGAAGAATCTGTATTCTGTTGCTTTGGAATGGAATGTTCTAAATATATCTGTGAAGTCCATTTGGTCCAGTGTGTCATTTAAAGTCCTTATATCCTTGTTGATCTTTTGCTTAGCTGATCTGTCCATTTCAGTGAGGGGTCTGTTAGAGTCCCCCACTATTATTGTTGTTGATGTGTTTCTTTGCTTCTGTTATTAATTGCCTTATATAATTGGCTGCTCCCATGTGAGGGGCATAGATATTTACAATTGTTAGATCTTGTTGGATAGACCCTTTAGGTAGGATATAGTGTCCTTCCTCATCTCTTAGTATAGCCTTTGGTTTACAATCTAATTTGTCTGATAGAAGGATTGCCACCCCAGGTTTCTTTTCATGTCCATTAGCATGGTAAATGGTTTTCCACCCCCTCACTTTCAATCTGGGGGTGTCTTTGGGTCTAAAATGAGTCTCTTGCAGACAGCATATTGATGGGTCTTGTTTTTTATCCAACCTGATAGCCTGTGTCTTTTGATTGGGGCATTTAGCCCATTTACATTCAGGGTAACTATTGAAAGATATGAATTTAGTGCCACTGTATTGCCTGTAAGGTGACTGTTACTGTATATTGCCTGTGTTCCTTTCTGGTCTATGTTGCTTTTAGGCTCTCTCTTTGCTTAGAGGACCTCTTTCAATATTTCTTGTAGGGCTGGTTTGCAAATTCCTTTAGTTTTTGTTTGTCCTAGAAGCTTTTTATCTCTCCTTCTATTTTCAATGACAGCCTAGCTGGATATAGTATTCTTGGCTGCATATTTTTCTCATTTAGTGTTCTGAATCTATCCTGCCAGTCCTTTCTGGCCTGCCAGGTCTCTGTGGATAGGTCTGTTGCCAATCTAATGTTTCTACCATTGTAGGTTACAGATCTCTTCTCCCAAGCTGCTTTCAGGATTTTCTCTTTGTCTCTGAGACTCGTAAATTTTACTATTAGATGTTGGGGTGTTGACCTATTTTTATAGATTTTGAGGTGGGTTCTCTGTGCCTCCTGGATTTTGATGCCTGTTTCCTTCCCCAAATTAGGGAAGTTCTCTGCTATAATTTGTTCCAATATACCTCCTGCACCTTTCTTTCTTCTTCTGGGATCCCAATTATTTTAATATTGTTTTATCTTATGGTATCACTTATCTCTCGAATTCTGCCCTCGTGATCCAGTAGTTGTTTATCTCTCCAGGCCCAGATGGCTTCCCAGGGGAATTCTACCAAGCATTTAAAGAAGAATTAATACCTATTCTTCTGTAACTGTTCCAAAAAATAGAAATGGAAGCAAAACTTCCAAACTCGTTTTATGAGGCCAGCATTACCTTGATCCCCAAACCAGACAAAGACCCTGTCAAAAAGGAGAATTACAGACCAATATCCTTGATGAACATGGATGCAAAAATTCTCACCAAAATACTAGCCAATAGGATCCATCAGTACATTAAAAATTTATTCACCACAAGCAACTGAGATTTATCCCTGGACTGCAAGGTTGGTTTAACATCCACAAATCAATCAATGTGATATAATACATTAATAAAAGAAAGAACAAGAACCATATGATCCTCTCAATAGATGCAGAAAAAGCATTTGACAAAGTACAGCATTCTTTCTTGATCAAAACTCTTCAGAGGGGATGGGGGTACATAACTCAATATAATAAAAGCCATCTATGAAAAACCCACAGCAAATATCATTCTCAATAGGGAAAAACTGAGAGCTTTCCCCCTAAGGTCAGGAACATGGCAGGGATGTCCACTATCACCACTGCTATTCAACATAGTATTAGAAGTCCTAGCCACAGCAGTCAGAGAACAAAAAAATAAAAGGCATCCAAATCGGCAAAGAAGTCAAACTCTCACTCTTTGCAGATGATATGATACTTTATGTGGAAAACCCACAAGACTCCACCCCAAAACTGCTAGAACTCATACAGGAGTTCAGTAAAGTGGCAGGATATAAAATCAATGCACAGAAATCAGTGGCATTCCTATACACCAACAACAAGACAGAAGAAAGAGAAATTAAGGAGTCAATCCCATTTACAATTGCACCCAAAACCATAAGATACCTAGGAATAAATCTAACCAAAGAGGCAAAGGATCTGTACTCAGAAAACTATAAAATACTCATGAAAGAAATTGAGGAAGACACAAAGAAATGGAAAAACGTTCCATGCTCATGGACTGGAAGAGCAAATATTGTGAAGATGTCAATGCTACCTTGAGCAGTCTACACATTTAATGCAATCCCCATCAAAATACCATCCACTTTTTTCACAGAAATGGAACAAATAATCCTAAAATTTGTATGGAACCAGAAAAGACCCCGAATAGCCAGAGGAATATTGAAAAAGAAAAAGCAAAGCTGGTGGCATCACAATTCCCGACTTCCAGCTTTATTACAAAGCTGTCATCATCAAGACAGTATGGTACTGGCACAAAAACAGACACATGGATCAATGGACCAGAATAGAGAGCCCAGAAATGGACCCTCAACTCTATGGTCAACTAATCTTTGACAAAGCAGGAAAGAATGTCCAATGGCAAAAAGACAGTCTCTTCAAAAAATGGTGCTGGGAAGATTGGACAGTCACATGCAGAAGAATGAAACTGGACCATTTCCTTACACCACACACAAAAAGACACTCAAAATGGTTGAAAGACCTAAATGTGAGACAGGAGTCCATCAAAATCCTAAAGGAGAACACAGGCAGCAACCTTTTCGACCTCAGCCGTAGCAACTTCTTCCTCGAAACATCGCCAAAGGCAAGGGAAGCAAGGGCAAAAATGAACTATTTGGACTTCATCAAGATAAAAAGCTTTTACACAGCACAAGAAACAGTCAACAAAACCAAAAGACAAGCGACAGAATGGGAGAAGATAATTGCAAATGATGTATCGGATAAAGGGTTAGTATCCAGAATCTACAAAGAACCTATCAAACTCAACACCCAAAGAACAAATGATCCAATCAAGAAACGGGCTGAAGACATGAACAGACTTTTTTTCCAAAGAAGACATCCAAATGGCCAACAGACCATGAAAAAGTGCTCAATATCGCCCGGCATCAGGGAAATCCAAATCAAAACCTCAATGAGATACTACCTCACACCAGTCGGAATGGTTAAAATTAATGTCAGGAAATGACAGATGTTGTCGGGGATGCAGAGAAAGGGGAACCCTCCTACACTGTTGGTGGGAATGCAAGCTGGGGCAGCCACTCTGGAAATCAGTATGGAGATTCCTCAAAAAGTTGAAAACAGAGCTCTCATACAATCCAGCAATTTTACACCAAAGATACAAATGTAGGGATCCGAAGGGGTATATGCACCCTGATGTTTATAGCAGCAATGTCCACAATAGCCACACTGTGGAAAGAGCCAAGATGTCCATCGACAGATGAATGGATAAAGAAGATGTGGTGTATATATACAATGGAATATTATGCAGACATCAAAAGGAATGAAATCTTGCCATTTGTAATGATGTGGATAGAACTGGAGTGTTTTATGCTGAGCAAAATAAGTCAGAGAAAGACATGTATCATGATCTTACTGATATTAGGAATTCTTAATCTCAGGAATCAAACTGAGGGTGCTGAAGTGGTTGGGGGTGGGAGGGATGGGGTGGCTGGGTGATAGACATTGGGGAGGGTATGTGCTATGGTGAGCGCTGTGAATTGTGTAAGACTGTTGAATCACAGACTTGTACCTCTGAAACAAATAATACACTACATGTTAAAAAAAAAAAAAAAAAAAAAAACAGGAAGGGAAAAATGAAGAGGGGGGAATCGGAGGGGGAGATGAACCATGAGAGACTATGGACTCTGAGAAACAAACTGAGGGTTCTGAAGGGGATGGGTGTGGGGGGATGGGTTAGCCTGGTGATGGGTATTAAAGAGGGCACATACTGAATGGAGCACTGGGTGTTATGTGCAAATAATGAATCATGGAACACTACATTGAAAACTAATGATGTAATGTATGGTGATTAACATAAAAAAAATAAAAATAAAAATAAAGTTAACCATTGTTTGCTTAACCTTAAAACATATTCTTAAATGTTTGACTAGTCTATATCTCTTGATGAATTTCTGTTGCAAACTTCTGATAGATCTAAATGAAATATAGTGTTATATGAAATAGCAAATATGAAGAATAAGAAATTTATGAAGCCAGAGTGGATTGTTGTAGTACAGATGAACATCTGCAGTTTGTAGAGTAATAAGTTAACAGTGGAGAAAGAAAGAAAAAAAAGTAAGTCCTTTAAATGAAAATATGTGGATTCATTATAAGCTAGTGACTCCTAAACTTGGGATTCCAGCCCCAGTTCCTTTCCAAATTTCCTGGCTTGTATATATCCCTAAGCAACATTTCCCCTTGGATGACTATGAAGCATTTGACACCTACCATCCAAAACAGATAAAAAACCTTAAACCAGTGTTCTACAGCTTCTACACAACTTTATCTTTTAGTAGTGCTTGAAAACCAAAATGTTAGGAATTTTCTTTGATTTGACTTTCTCTCATTCCATACAGTCGTTTGACAGATCCCATGGCCTCTGCCTTGAAAATATATATCAAATCTATGCAATTTTTATAGCCCTTACCTCTTAATCCTAGTGTAAGGCACTGTAGTTCCCAGTCAATACTTTGCAACCTGTCTTAATTGATGATCCATGTATTTACTTTTGCCTCTCTAGAATGCTTTTTAATCAAATCATGTAATTTTCTTACTATAAATTTACCAATTGCTTTCAACCCTGTGTAACTCTATACATGATACCTCAGTCGAATACCTCTCCACACTAATTTCCCATCATACTTCCTAGCCTCTCCCCACCACACTGCTTTCCCGAGTCTTTCTCAAATACATTAACCTTGTTCCTGTCCCAGGGCACTTGGCCTCCATTTCTTGTGCCTAGAGTTTTATTCCCAATTACCTCACATGGCATATTTCTTTTTCTTTTTTTTTTTTTTTTTTTAAGACTAATGTGGGCTCTTCCTCAGAGAGGCCTGCCTTAATCACCCTATGATAGCACTGTCACTGTTTACTCTCTTGCTTTGCTTTACAAAGTAGATTTTAAGTAGAATGTCACTGACATTCTATTCATGTTTTTTTTCTGTTCCATAAAGAGACCATGATTTTGATTATTTGATTCATTACTCTGTCCACATACCTTAAAGAATGCATAGCACATAAGAGACACACAGTAAATTTTTCTTGAAAGATTAAAAGAATTGACATTAAGGTGAATAAACAGAACTAAAGAATAGAGGGACTAATATAATATCTAGAGAAAAGTCCTAGGATACTTCTACAAAATTGATTCTCTTCATAATCATGCTACAAAATTAAATGTGAGGTTAAAATACTCTTTATTTTGATGATGTTATGTTTAAGTTTTTATTTTAATTGCCTGGTACTCATAACAAATGTACTCCTTAATCCCTATCACCTATTTTACCCATCCTCCCACCTACCTCCCCTCTGGTAACCATCAGTTTGTTCTGTATAGTTAAGTCTGTTTCTTGGTTTGCCTTTTTTTTTCCCCTTTGCTCATTTGTTTTGCTTCTTAAATTCCACATATGAGTGAAATCATATGGTTTTTGTCTTTCTCTGACTTATTTTGCTTAGCAGTATATTCTGTAGCTCATCCATGTTGTTGCAAATGGCGAGATTCCATTCCTTTTTATGGCCAAATATATTTCCATTGTATATGGACTTCTTTATCCATTCATCAGTTAATGGACACTTGGGTTGCTTTTCCTACCTTGGCTATTGTAAATAATGCTGCTATGCACAAAAGGGTGCATGTGTCCCTTTGAACAAGTGTTCTTGTATTCTTTGGGTAAATACCTAAGAGTGAGATTGCTGTATCATAAGGTAGTTCTATTTTTAAATTTTGAGGATTCTCCATACACTTTTTGTTTTAATTTTATTATGTTAGTCACCATACAATACATCATTAGTTTTTGATGTGGTGATCCACGATCCATTGTTTTCGTATGACACCCAGTGCTCCATGCAGTACATGTCCTCCTTAATACCCATCACCGGGCTAACCCATCCCCCTCCCCTCTAAAACCTCTCTGTTTCTCAGAGTCCATAGTCTCTCATGGTTCATCTCTCCCTCCAATTTCCCCGCACCCTTCATTTTTCCCTTCCTTCTCCTAATGTCCTCCATGCTATTCCTTATGTTCCACAAATATGTGAATCCATACACTTTTCTACAGTGGCTGCATCAGTTTGCATTCCCACCAACAGTGTAAGAGGGTTCCTTTTTTTTCTCCACATCCTCACCAACACCTGTTTTCTGTGTTTTTGATTTTAGCCATTCTGACAGGTGTGAAGTGCTATCTCATAGTTTTGATTTGCATTTCCCTGCTGAGTTATAATGAGCATCTTTTCATGTGTGTGTTGGCCATCTGGATATCTTTGGAAAAATGTCTCTACATGTCTTCTGTCCATTTTTTAACTGGATCATTTGTTTTTTAGGTGTTGAGTTTTATAATTTCTTTATAGATTTTGAATAGTATCCTATATCGGATATGTCATTTGCAAGTACTTTCTCCTGTCGCGTAGGTTGCTTTTAGTTTTGTTGTTTCCTTCACTGTGCAGAAGCTTATTTTGATGTAGTCTCAATAGTTGATTATTGCTTTTGTTTCCCTCTCCTCAGGGGATCTGGCTTTGGCCAATGTCAGACATTACTGCCTATGCTCTTTAAGTATTTTTATGGTTTTAGGTCTCACCTTTAGGTTTTTAATCCATTTTGAATTAATTTTGTGTGTGGTGTAAGAAGGTGACCCAGTTTTATTCTTTTGCATGTTGCTGTCCAGTTTTCTCAACACCATTTACTGAAGAGACTTTTTCCCACTGTATATTCATTCCTGCTTTGTCTAAGATTAATTGACCGTTTAATTATTGGTTTACTTCTGTATATTCTGTTATATTGATCGATGTGTATTTTTATGCCAATACCATACTGTCTTGATCATTACAGCTTTGTAATATAACTTGAAGTCTGGAATTGTGATGCTGCCAGCTTTGCTTTTCTTTTTCAAAATTGCTTTGGCTGCACAGGGTCTTTTTTGCTTCCATATAAATTTTAGGATTGTTTGTTCTAGCTCTGTGACAAATGCTATTCGTATATTGATAAGGATTACACTGTCCATTGCTAAAAGTGGGGTGTAGAAGTCCCCTATTATTACTATATTATTGATTTGTTCCTTTGTTATTAACTTTTTTATGTTTTGGGTGCTCCATGTTGTGTGCATAAACACTTACAATTGTTGTATCTTATTGGATTGTCCCCTTTATTATATAGTGCCCTTCTTTGTCTCTTATTACAGTCTTTGTTTTAAAGTTTATTTTGTCTGATAGAAGTATTGGCACTCTTGCTTTCCCTTGACAATGGTTTACATGTTTCATAAATGTTCCTCCATCCCCTCACTTTAAAAAAAAAAATTTTTTTTAAAGATTTTATTTGAGAGAAAGTGAATGAGATAGCATGAGCAGGGGGAGGGACAGAGGGAGAAGCAGGCTCCCCACTGAGCAGAGAGCCTGATGCTGGGCTTAGATTCCAGGACCCTGGGATCATGACTTGGGCTGAAGGCAGATGCTTAACAAACTGAGCCACCCAGGCTCCCCATCCCCTCACTTTCAATCTGCAGGTGTCTTTGGGTCTTTGAGTCTCTTGTTGCCGGCATATAGATGGATCTCATCTTGTGGTTTTTTGTTTGTTTGTTGTGGGTTTCTTTGTTTGTTTGTTTTAAATCAATTCTGTCATGTCTTTTGCCTGGAGCATTTATTCCATTTATATTCAAATAATTATTGATATGTATGTATTGCCATTTTATTACTTGTTTTGTGGTTGTTTCTGAGGATTTTCCCTGATCCTTTCTTTCATGGTTTGCTGGTTTTCTTTAGTGATATATTTGGATCTTTCCCTTTTTTCTTTGCATATTAATTATTGGTTTCCGATTTGTTGTTACCATTAGGTTTCCGATTTGTTGTTACTATAACTTCTTTTGCATATAGCAGTCTCCATTGATGGTCATTGAGGTTAGAACCCATTCTTTACTCATCTCCTCCCCATGTTTTAGGTGTATGGTGTCATTTTTACATCCCTTTATTCTGTGATTTCCTTGACTGAATTTTTTTTTTTTTTTTACAGAAATACTTTACTGCTCTTGTGCTTCTTACCTTCATACTGTCACTTCTGGTTTTTCCTTCTACCCAGAGTCCCCTTTAGTATTTCTTGCAGGGCTGGTTTAGTGGTCATGAACTCCTTTAGTTTTTGTTTGTCTGGGAAACTCTTTATCTCTCCTTCTATTTTGAATGATAGCCTTGCTGGATAGAGTATTCTTGCTTACAGATTTCTCCCATTCAACATTTTGAATGTATTCTGCCACTCCTTTCTGGCTTGTAAAGTTGCTGCTGAAAATCCACTGGTAGGCTTACAGGGTTTCCTTTGTATGTAACTGTCTTTTGTCTTGCTGCTTTTAATATATTTTCTTTATTGCTACATGTTGCCATTTTAATTACAGTATATCTTGGTGTGGATGTGCTTTTGTTGGGTGTTCTCTGTGCCTTCTGGATCTGGATAGGTTTCCTTCCCTAAATTAAGGAAGTAGTTATTTCTTCAAATAAATTCTCTGCCCCCTTTTCTTTTGCTTCTTCTTTGGGACTCCCATAATATGAATCTTTGTTTTTTTTTTTTTTTAAAGATTTTTTTAAATTTATTTTTTGACAGAGAGACAGCGGAGAGGGAACACAAGCAGGGGGAGTGGGAGAAGGAGAAGCAGGCTTCCCGCTGAGCAGGGAGCCCGATGCGGGGCTTGATCCCAGGACCCTGGGATCATGACCCGAGCCGAAGGCAGACGCTAAATGACTGAGCCACCCAGGCACCCCCCATAATATGAATCTTAATATATTTGATGGAGTATTAACTTCCCTAAGTCTGTTCTTATTGTACACAATTCTTTTTCTCTTTTACTTCATGACTTTCCATTACTGTTTTGTCATTACTTTGCTTCTCTGCTTCTTCCAACCTGCTCGTGACTCCATCCAGTGCATTTCTTTCGTTTATTGAACCCTTTTTCTCTGCTATGTTATTCCTTATCACTGTGTTAATGCTCTCTCTGATGTTCTTCACTCTTAAGTCCAGTGAGTATCCTTATGATTATTGCTTTAAATTTACCATCAGGCATGTTACTTAGATCTGTTTTTCCTAGCTCTCTGGCCATGGTCTTTTCCTGTTCTTTCATTTGGGACCAACTTCTTTGTCTTCTCATTTTGTTTAAGTTTCTGTGCTTGTTTCTGTGTTAGGAAAGTCAGCTGTGTCCCCTCTTCTCTACGGCCTAGTGTTTTCAAGAGTGTCTCCATTGTGTACTGTGCTCTGTTGTGTGTCCTGTCCACTTTACCCTTCAGGCCTGTTGCCTGCAGAAGTTCATTGCCTATTTAGGTCAGCATTTGGTCCCTAGCCTAAATGTGGTGAGTTTTAACTAGGTGTGCTCTTGGCCTACTGGAACCAAGCCTTCGCAAAACTCCCGAGTGTGTAGACATGGTGTTGGCAAGGGTTTGGGCCAGTCTTCTGGTGGAGGGGGCCCACTGCACTGGGACTGAGGCAAATGTGACCAGAAAGAGCAGCTTTTCAGGAGTGGGAAGGTGGGGGCGGGTGGCAGGTCTTGGTGTAAGCAAGTTAGGTAGTGACTGTGCTGTGCTAGTTCCAGCAGGTGGCCCTGTGCTTATGCTGAGGGTGGGGGAGGGGAATGGTGCCTGCCAGATCCTTTGTTCCTGGAGGGGTCTTTCTCTGAATGCTGCCTCTCTGGGCCATGCTCTGACAATAGCAACTCTCCTCCCCACTGTGTGCCCCAGGTGTTCTTTAGATAGCTGTTTCCACGCTGTCTGTGTGCTGTTTGCCCTCCCTTTTCTCCAAGAGCAGCCCTACTGCCTTCCAAGATCTCTGAGCCAGGTACACTGATCTTTAAAACTCTAGGCTTTAAGCCCTACTGGTTGCAAGAATTCCTGAAATTCGGGCCAGTCACTTTCTAAACCAGTTGCTAGGGAATAGGTTTTCCCCCCATAAGCTCCCCTTGTGTTAGTCTCTCAACCTTCTCTGCGACCACAGCTTCCTCCCCATTGCAACGGCCAGGATCCTTTTATCTCCAACCTGTTTCTGTACTTCCTACCTACCTCGATGTAGCCTCTTCTCTAACTTCAGTTATGGAGTTTGTTCTGCCAGTTTTCAGATCAATTTCTGGGGTTTTAGGATGATTTGATAGTCATCTAGCTGTATTTATGTGTCAAGGGGAGCCTAGAGTCCTTCTACTTCACTGCCATCTTCCCCTCCAAAGATACACTAACTCTTACCAAGTATTTTTTTTTCTTAAATTGACCAAAAAGAAATTTGTTTTTGTGCTTTCTAAACTTGTTCAGAGTTGCATTATGAGTTGTTAACTAAATACTTCTCATAGAAGATAAAATAAAAACCCTTTAAAAGTTAATTTTACAAAATAACATTCCAGGCAAAAATTTTCAATATTTATGATAAATTGTAATTTCCATTTTAAGTGGATTTACTTTCACAAGACTTTTCCTGCTACCATTATCTTTGAATAGCAAGGAACTCCTGTGTCTCTTATGAAGGTTGTAAAGATTAAACAAAACAACATACTCATTATGTGTCAACTATATTCAAAAACAAACACTAAAAAGAAACCCCATACTCTCAGTGTCTTAATTATTTTTACCTGCATTGGTATGCAAAATGATGCCATAGGAAAATTTAATTGAATGAACAAAATTTTTTAAACCCATTTTTAAAATATTTCAATTTACCTCTTTCAATTTCTTTGCATATAAACTATAAACAGTTCCTTTTCATTTAATCTTCTCACTTCATACAATTCAACAATAAAATTTCAGAACCAAGTAAAGTTGTTTCATCTGTTTACTGTTTTATAGGTGATCAATCACCTCACAGAATCCTCAATTTCATTTTTTAAAGAAAAACTGAGGGCTAAGAATTTTAGTTGACAAGCAGAGTTCATAGTTTAAGTGCAGAGCAAGAGTGAAACTCAGATCTTTGGATCAGTACATTTTCCTCTGCTGTGTTTATCCTTCTATAAGGTTTTTAAGCATTGCATCTTAAAAATACTAATAACACTTTAAAAACGGGTTTCAGTGTCTTAGTTTTTTGTATTTTCAATCTGAAACCCGTATGTGGGGATAATAGTTTAAAATATTGATGTTTCTCCAGTCCATGCTACATGCTTAGCAACTCATTATCCTTGAACCTTTATCTCATTCCTCCCCTCAGACTGAACAGCTTGAGTACCCACTGTAGGATAATAAAACAACAGTTAAAAATAATCTATTAGGGAAGAATAAAGTTTTGGTCTAACAATGAGAAGGAAAGTTACACCCTTGCAAAGTGAGTTATTTCTATAGCCAAGTGTGTTATTTCTTTAGCATAGCCTAACAAAGACCCAGGGCACATGGGAGAAGAAATAAAGGGAGGGAGAAACCTGCCATAAAGAGAAGCACATGAGACTGAGGAACTATGACCTCTGTGAGCACAAGTATTATGAGTACCTGGAAACCATATCAGAGATGAAGGAGCCTAAAACTGCTTTTCTTGTTGCTACTTATGAGAGTCACCAATTTCCAGCACACTTATGGTCACCTATCAGTCACCCGGTCTGGAATGACTTTTCTAACAAGTCCATTGTTCTCCGATTACTGAGCTTTCTTGTTATAAAGGTTTCTTTCTCTAGAATTATTGCTAAAATCTCTGTTAAGCCATGTGTACTTGAGCTAGACCCTCACAGTGAAGTAGTAAGTGGTAGAGAAGGCCCTACTACCTGTAGAGTCTATTAATGGTTTTCCAAAGTTGTTCATGTCTTAATTCCTGAAATCTGGGAAAATGTTACCATACATGACAGATGAACTTTGCAGATATGGTTGAGTTTAAGGTTCTTGAAACAGGGAGATTATCCTGAATTATCAGGATCAGCCCAATGTAATCACAGGTGTGTTTATAAGTTGGAGGCACAAAGTCAGAAGTAGAAGATATGAATACAGAAGCAGGAGGTTGGAGTAATAAGAGAAAAGGGGTCATGAGGAAAGTAATGTAGATAAATTCTAGAAGCTAAAAAAGACAAGTGAGCTCTCCCCTCAGAGCTTCCAGAATGAGCCAAACTTGCTGACATCTTGATTTTTAGTCCAGTGACTGGTTTTGGACTTCTGACCTCCAGAACTATAAGATAATAAACTGTTTTAATCCACTAAATTTGTGGCAATTTGTTACAGCAGCACTGGAAAATTAATACAGTACCCCAACAAATTACAAACTAGAGGACACAAATGAGAAGAAGCCCTATAATTCTGTTTTCCTTAATCGCACTTTTGTGACTGCAGATGTAAGGCATTATGTTGAACTCACATGCCCTGTTAATGTGGTGATGAAACAAGATTGAATTGTTCCAGTCCCCCCCCATCCCCCCCCCCCCCGAACAATTTGATGTGGCATTTGAGGCATTAGACAAGTTGTTGTCTTGGTTATCCTTCTTTCCAAATGCTCAGGTTTAACTGAGCTGTGTAGGGAAGGAACATGAACTTCAAGTGATGACAACTCAGCTTCTGCAAGGAGAAAAGAATATTCTGGAGAATGTTACTGTAATTATTTTTTACAGAGTGAGGTAATTAGTGAAATGCCTCCTTGGGGACTTAGGAATATCTAAGGGACTAGAACTGGAGGGAAAACTCAGAATATCTGAATAATTCCAGAAAACTCTAGGTAATGGATGGTCAGATGTGTATTCATGTACGAAGAGAAGGGCCAGCCATTGCAGAGAAAATTCTGAAGTCTGTTAAGCTGCTTTTAGGGATCCTTCTTGTAAATTCTTAAAAGGGCTTTTATTATTCCTGTATTTCCTATTTCATTTATGACATTTCTGGCTAATTGGACTCTCACAGAACACCAAGGACCAGGACTAAGTTTTCATGACTGGTACCCTCTTGTTAAACATAACTTCTATGACCTATGCTTGTAATTAAAAAAAAAAAAAAAAAATCACTAAAACCTGTAGGCTGATATTCTAGCACGCTGGGTTCATTCTTGCCTCAATTTTTACAGCTATTGTGTGAATTTCTCATGTGATGTAACTTCCCTGAATCTTAATTGACTCAAAAATAAAATGAAAAGCCTGGACTAAATCATCTCTAAGTGCTCTCTACCTCACATTTTCTAATAATCTTGTGATTCTTATGAAAAGGCCAAATTGAAAATTGCTTAAAGTAATATTTTCTTGGGACCAGAACTTGGGACCAGAAAGAACAATCTTGAATCTTACTATGGCTACTACTTAGCTGCATCAACTTTGCTTATCTTTTTTTCTACTTGTTTGCCTGCCCTTACTCTATTTACAACCTAAATTTAAATAATAGAGCTTTACTAGAGGACCCAGAAAATTAGTTTAATCTTTATTCCTAATAAAAGTCTAGAAGACTTCTACCAAGATAGCCAAAATACAAAATAAGAGCAAAAAGGGTGTCATACAGGCCATTGTGAGGTATCAGAACAAGGAGGACTTGTCTGGTAGAAGCATTCTGAAGTAGCTAAGACACTACTAGTTTAGGTTCAGAAAACCTGATTTTGGCCCATAATGGCAGTACATAGATACCTCTGAATCACGGTCCATTCATGGGTGAAAAGAAATCAGTTTATCCTTCACTATATCTTCTTATAGATTTCCTGGAACTATAGAGGGTGAGCATTAAAGAGGAAGATAAAATAAAAATACAAAAATAACTAAGACAAGATAGAATGAAAGCATCTCAGATTAAGGTGCTATTAAGGTTCAGAAAGAATAAACTTTACTGCAGGATAGGTGAACTTATTGGTAGTGTATAATTCTGATTATTTATAAATGGTGACAATTTCTAATTTGTATAGTAACTTATTTTTCAAAACTGTATATATGCATCTTATAAAACTAATTAATGATCATTATGGAAATAGTGTCCATTCTTGATTCAACATTAATTATGCATCAGCAACAAACAGTGCTTGGTACCTCCTCAACAGTACCTCATTTGATTTGCAGCATCTTCCCATTAGAATGAAATTATCACTAATCTAATTTTGGAGATGGGGAAAATGGAGTAACAGGTTGACAGTGAGCGAAGGTCATGGAGCTAAAAAGTGACAAAAGCAGTTCAAAGTCAGTTGCAGCTAATTCCATGATTCCTCCCTATAATTATCAAGTTTTACAGAAAATAGACAAGATATATATATTATATAAATGTTCATAATACCACTGACCCTGAAATTAACACTCCTAACGTTTGTTAGGTTATATACTCTACACATACACATACAAACACATGCAAATGTGTAGTGCTCAAGATGAAAAATTCAAAGAATGCCAAGGTTATGAAAAGTAAGTTTCCAACTTGACACTATTTTTAGTTTTCTCTCCTGTAGTAACCACTATGAACATTCTTACGTAGACCTTATTTGAATAGGCATATATCTGAAACACATTTTAAATCGACTCCCCAGAATTTAACTCTGTCATTATTGTATACTTAGCTACATAAAAACAGAAAAATTCTATGGGGTGCCTGGGTGGCTCAGTTGGTTAAACATCCAACTTGTGATTTCGGCTCAGTTCATGGTCTCGGGATCGTGAGATAGAGCCCCGCTTCGGGCTCCATGCTCAGCAGGGAGTGTGCTTGAGATTCTCTCTCCCTCTGCCCCTCCCCCCCCCACACTCATGTGTGCCCTCTAAGATCTTAAAAAAAATTCTATGACATGAAACATAATGCAGTATCTTCACATAATAGTCAATTCAGTTTTTGAAGGTGAATGATAAAAATCTGTGAATGCTTGGCATGACTATAATTTTAAAACAAGCTGCCATTTATCAAATACCAGCAATCTCAGACATGTACATGTAATTTTAATATAACTGTACATGTTTTATTTCCATTGTACATATGAGAAAGCTATAACTTAGGAAAATAAAGTCTGTGACATAACCACTTGTTAAAGGGATTTGATCTAGAATCTGTATGACTATAAAATCAGTTTTCTATTCACTGTAATGACTTCACTCTGCTGCTTTCCAAAGTTTGAGACCTTTCCTTCACACCATAGAGTTTAACTTTGTATAGATACACCCATGTTGGTCAGGTTTACTAAGTAATTATCAAATTTCACTTTTTCTGGTACTGTGGGACTGTAAAACTTGGTTTTTCTAAGTTGTTGCCAAAATCCAGGGGATGGAACGATCCAAAGAACCTTATAGATTTATTTCAGATAAACTCAAGAAGGCAAAATTACCACAAAGGGAATTTGTGAGTTGTACTCTTGTTCTATATTTTTCGAATACATTGATTAAGGCATTAGTCTCAGTTCAATATGTCTGTGTAGGCTTCTACTGTTATTTAAGTCCTATCCATGAAGTTGAGCATTTATTTCAATCTCTCTGTAAAATCTTAGGCAAGTGTGGCAAAGCAGAGAAATAAATACTTGTATTTGTTTTAAGCTGTTGCTTATTGGACTATAGGGAGAATTAGTTGGGATGATAGGTGTTAGAATTTGCTGCTGCTTTGGCTTTAATTTAACAGTAAAGATAGGATTATACATATACTAAAAAATACGGTACTCCTAGCAATTGTGTCAAAACCATTAAACTGGATATGTATGTCATGATGTCAGTTGATTTAGAATGTATCCTATCCCTGTTTACTCCTTTCTCTTCCTCCTCCCCTCCCCCCCTTTTTTTCTTTCATAGCAAAATATCTCTCGGGGGGCTCAGGGTATAATTTAGAGAGTACTCTAAGTAAAGGCAGGAAAAGTGTGAAATAATGGTGGGAAGAGGCCCAAACTTTCCTTGATAGTACTGGGTTAGACCCTCTGCCTAACTGACCAATACACTACAACATATTGTGTGTTCTTTATTTGTGAATATCTCTCCTTCTCTCTCTCCCCCTCTCCCTCTCTCCATTTGACCCTCTGATCCCTCCCTAACTACCTTCCTCTCTTTCACTCTCTGAGATTCAGCACCGTGATGGTTGTTGGGAAACTGTACAAGAGACAAACACTAAATGATTTGCCTGTGATTCAGCATGAAGGAAACTTAAAATATATTTACATGGACTTCTTAAAGCCAGCCTATAAGAGTATAGAACTTGGGACCAGAAAGAACAATCTTGAATCTTACTATGGCTACTACTTAGCTGCATCAACTCATTCTTGACTCTTTGGATCTCAAATGAAGATCATAGAATACCTCACAGAGCTGGTATCATAACAAGAGTTTAAATGAGAAGATAGACACAGTGTTTAGTATTCTGATTTTTCCATAGCAAGCGTTCTGTAACAGCTAGTTTCATTAAGATAAATGATGTTTTTCCAGAGTAGGCCTTTTCTGCTAATAGATGAGGCAAACTGTGATGGTCGGTGAGAGCTTGGGTACATCTTTCCTGTAAGTGTACTCTGGGGAAGCAGAACTATTGGAAGTCCTGCTGTCGCTCTTCTATATCCGTGCTTATTCTTTTACTTAGTAGGTGACCTAGATCCCACTGAACATCAGCGATCACAAGGTCCTATAGATTAAGGACACTTGAGGATTTTCGAAGGCTTGTCCGTAACAGGGTTTCTTAGACCAGTTTGCTATTCACAAATCAAAATGCAGAGTTGCTTCCTTCACTGCGAGAAGGGAACACAGTTTTGCACAGCTCTTCTTGCCTTTTACCTTTTCCTCATCCTTATAGGTCCCACCTGATAAGCCCAATAAAAACTATGCTTTCCTTTGGCTTCCAACTAGCTCTGACAGATGCTTCATTAAGGTTTTTTCATAAGTCCTCATCAGAATGGCCACCTGCAACACTCCCTGCCCTCACTTCCCTGTACTATCTGAAGTGTATAATCAGCATCTTCATACATAACAGCCCCAAACCCTGAGGACCTCTGTGAATTTTTTTCACCTCCTTTTACTACCTGAGGTACTGGCTTTGAGGGGCAGAGTATACTACATAGTCTCTTTATTTCCCTGACTGGGGTTTCTTAGACTGTTTTTGTAGATGTTTATTTTTTTTCCTCTGCATCTACTCCCTAGTTCTCCTCCCCACTCAGTTGGCAAAAGTAGTTTCCATGGATGGAATCTTTGTCCTTTTCCCTCTGTGTAGGCTAGCTTCATAGCATCATCTAACTGGGGATGTAAGATCCCATGGGAAGGTCTCCTCTCTTCTTCCTGAGTGCAGTCTGCCTTCTGTTGTACAGGGAGGTACCTACTTCTCCAAGGCTCTCAGAATTCTCCTTTAACTGTGTATGACTGTATATGACTGGTTCTCATTAGAAACCTAAATTGAACAAGTGTTTTTTCTTTCTAGATACATTAGTATATGCATTGGCCCCTTGATTCATTTTCAGATTCCTTTGGAGAATCAAATGATATCTTACTCATATTTTTATTACCCCATAATATCAAACACATTCCTTGCACAGAATAAGAAATAACTTTGTTTTAAGGAAACACCAGTTGGTAAGATACCAGTTTCTAAACTAAAGAATTAAGTAGAATCCTTCACTGATTTTTAGTTCCCAATAAAAATTAAGTGATCTTGGTTAGATCTTTAGTTCTCCATTTTTCTATTGCTGGAATAAGCCATATTTTGATTGGATTGTTTTCAGATTAGATATATTTAACTTCTGTTTTCTAGAGTTGTCTTATAGTCCTATTTGAAGGGTGAAAGAAGTTTTGAGAACTAGAATTACCTAGCAATAGTAATCTTTATCTCATTGTTGGACAATGCAACTCCTCAAATTCTGTTCTGTCAGAGTTTTGGTCAGTGAAAAGATTTTCTCTCTATGTAATAGGCTACAACTTGGATGGATTTTCATTCTCAAAATGGGCCATATATACTGAGTGGCATTGAGTGATTTTTCACCCCTTTTGAATTTGTTTCAGCACATGTGAACTGATGGATGGTGTTGTTCCCCCTTTATATACATAGAGGATTGTCATGAAAATAAAATAATGCATATGAAAGCACTTTCTAAACTTTAAAATCCTTTTAAGTGTAAGATCTCCTTGTAATTTTGGGCTTGTAAAATAATACAACACCCAAACTTGAAACTCTATTTAAATGCAATGAATAAGCTGTAATTATCTGCATAGTTGTTAGTCTGTTGGAAGTGTTGTAAAACCAGAAGGTTTATACCCTTTGAGAATAACTACAAAAAGTAATCTCTGTTCTAATAGGACCTTTGCTCTAGGATTATTAGCTCACAGTATGAATTTCATGTAACTTATGACCTATTTTAGAATCCTTAACTACCAGATTTTGAAAAAAGTTAAATTAGCATTGCAAATCAAGCATTCCTACTCAGTTGCATCTCAGGAATCATGGTGATCTGAGCAAATAAATGCTTTTAAACCTGGAAAAATTTGAAACTGTTAATTTTAGAGTCTTCTTCAGAATAAGGAAGGGCAATCTGATTCTTCAGCTAATCAATCTGATAAATTATAGAGCATAATTATATGCCTAGCAAGGATTTTGTTCATTTATCATAAGGAAAAGGAGGGAAAACCATTTCATACAGCAGAAAGAAAAGTGGAATTTTCATTAGAGAACTCAAATTTGAGTCCTAACTCAACCATAGTTTAGTTTCTAGGTAAATGACTTTCTTTAATCTAGTGAATTTGTTTCCTCAATTATTGAATTGTTCAATAATCAAATGATTCACTAAGTCCATGTATGTATTTATGTACTTATGTATAATTGTTTGCAATGATAAAACAGTTAATGTTTCCCATTGATGATGAAGACACAGAAGCTATGTAACGTAGGTGTATACAAGGAAGAAAAATGTATTGAAAGAATCAGAACAAATCTATTTGAGGAATGTTACAGAAGAGGCAGAGAATGGCTGGAGAAGAAAGAGGGTAGGAAGACAGAAGCCTGATGGTGAAGGCTTTGTAAATAATGCTAAGGGGGTTGGACCTTATTCTTTATGTGATGGAAAGGATTTGAAAGTTTTGTCTTTGATTTTGGTTTTGTTTTTCATTGTCTTGTTTTTGTTTTATTGGGATTTTTGGAGGGGAGGGGTAGAATTTAGTAATTCATCACTTACATATAACACCCAGTGCTCATCACAACAAGTGACCTCCTTAATACCCATCATCCATTTAGCCCATCTCCCATCCACCTCCCCTCCAGCAACCCTGTTTGTTATCTGTAGGTAAGAGTCTCTCATGGTTTGCTTCCCTCTTTTTTCCCCTTCCCCTATGTTCATCTGTTTTGTTTCTTAAATTCCACATATGAGTGAAATTATATGGTATTTGTCTTTATCTGACTTGTTCCGCTTAGCATAATACACTCTAGGCTCCTTCTACAACATTGCAAATGGCAAGATTTCATTCTTTTTGAAAGGTTTCATGTAGAAAATTGAAATGGTGGTATTTTTTGATTTAGCTGGATCTAAGCCACAATGGTCTTAAAAAGTGAATCATACTCCTGTCACATTTCTGCTTTAAAACATTAATGTCTTTTCAACTTAGAATAAAACTAAATCAGGTATCATGATCTATAAGAAGACACTGCTGATCTGGTCTCTATCTACCATTCCCGACTAAGCTGTCCTGCTCTTCTGCCTTGCTCAGTACACTCACTCTCACACTCCCTGAACATGGCCAAGCTCTTTCCTATCTGCTAGCACATGTCATTGCTATTCCCTCTGCCAGAAATCCTCTGATCCATCTGATCATACCAAGCTCAGCAAAATGTTACTTCCTCCTCACCTTCCCTGACACTCTTTCTAATATAGTCTCCCTAATTTACTGTTTTATCACAGTATCACATTAAGATTAAATTTGTAGAGGACAAGACTAAAGGCAGGGAGGAAATTCAGGAAGATGATTTTATAGTCCATGTAAGAAATCCTGTATTTTGAATTGGTGTTAACCTGCTTGGCAAGACCCTCTGAGGTCTGAGGGATTTTTCTACCAATGTGGCCTATCTTAGAAGAAAATGAGTCCAGTTCAACTCACTGAGTACTTGGTAAGTACATACTATATTTTTGGCACAATAATAAATTACTTCTATTAAAATTGCTTTCCATCTGTAATGAAGTCATGACAAGCAGCCCCTCTGTTTGTTCTTGAGCATGGCATCACACTCCTGTTGCTATGCATGGGCTGCTAGACTCTCAGAAGAACTATTGGCCATAATTGGACTTGATACATCACACAAAGTGAATGCACAATGTGCTTTGCATCTTAAGTGATACTGGCTAAGAATAAAATGGATTAATGTTAACAGTTGTAGTAGCCTGCTACTTAGTAGGGTAGACTCATGATAGATACTTGTAGGGCCTGGTGCAATACTATAAATGATGGCAGTATTACCTGTGTTCAATAATGAAGAGTTAGAAATCAAGCTAACAACTTACTGAATAAAATTTTACTTTTGTTTCCTTGAAACATATGTTAAAAAGGACAGTTTTTAGAAAAAGTAATACTATGATTTTTATATTACATGCATTCAAATGGCAAACATGATTGAAATTAATAGTTCTTAATATCTGTCCAGTGTTTTGATGGACAGGGATGCTCTGGTGTGTAATAAATACATAATTCAAAAAGCATGTTCAAAAATTTTCTTGCACTCAATATAATTTCACATAAATATCACATAAATATACAAGAATCCATTGCGTTATTGATCACTGAAAAGATTTATCAAGTTACTGAATTTTTCTTTCCCCTTATCTAAGTGCTTCCATTGTTCAAATTACTCAGAAGCAGACTTCCTTCACATTGATGGTACCATTATCCATATGCATTCAAGCTCTTTGGACATAGCTGCCTTTCCTTTCAAGGACGTAAGGGAAGGGTTGGGAAGAAATGTTTCTCTGCTGTCTAGATGCTGTTGAATATGAAAGTACGTATTTTGGCTCATGGGATAATCTGTGCCAGAATGGATCACCAGATCCTGAGTTCCTGAGACATCTGTGTGTTCCTTAGTAATGGGATTTTTGCATATTTGTGAAGTGTAGGGCTATCTAAAATATGGAGCCCAAAACCAATGATGCTCTTACCAGGATCTAAGGTAGTGGTAAATAAAGGCAATATTTAATGGCATTACACAGAGAATGTGACACAGGAAATGTAGAATTGTGTAACAGGGAATTGGAAGCTAGGCACCCAACAAGAAAGTGACTCTTTCCACTGAAAGAAAACAACCACACAACAGTACAGATAGAGAATTGTTCTTAGATAAAAATATAGCTGGCAGAGAAATTGCCAACATAATTGTAAATCAGTCAGGTGTGACTATTTTTAAAAATCCAGATCTTAGGGATCTAGTCATGAAAATTCTAACTCAGAAAATTTAGGTTGAGGTTCAGAAATCTTTCTAAAATCTTAGTATGATACTGATGCCATCTTTTTGGGAACAATATTGTAGATTATGATTAGAAGGGAAACTTAAGAGTTGAGCAAACAAAAAAATCTATTCAGGACATTAAATTATAGAGAGCCAGAATTTTACAAGATAGAACTGAAATTGGTGTTTGGAAAATTAATACCAAACAATTGTATTTCAAATTAATCCTAAAAGGAACAACAGCAAAACTTAAAAAAAAATTAAAAAGGAAGGGACCAAACCTACTAGAGAGGGCAAAGACTTCAAAACCAAAAACAGCAACAACAACAACAAACAGAACATAGAGAGGAGTCTTGAATCTTTTTAAGAAGCATAAGCAGATTCCAGGCCAGAGAATAGTAATAGAAGATTAGGGGGAAAAGGCACATTTAATTCTGTTTTAAAAATTTTGGAGAATAAGATCTTCACAGTTAAAGCAATGGTTGAGTTGGATTTTGAAGACACTGTTAATGGGTAAGCAAGATTTTTGTTTTGTTTTTGACATTTTCAGTCAGATGAGAATTATCACTAAACTTTATGTAATTTAATATTTCCTTAATTCAGAAGAAAATTGAGGATTTTAGTGTCTTCAGGTCATCACTTTTGGACAGATATTTTTATGGAACCCGTTTAATTACAGACTTTGATTTTTCACTTAAAAAAACCTCTACAGAATGTTAAATGCTTGAAGAGAAAAAACTGGTACAGGACAACCGCACATATTAAAAGATCTTAAAGATCCTGATATAGCCATGTTTCTAAGAAATCTGAGAATTTGAAATAGCATTAAGAGGAAGTATATGAAGGTGTGACTGCACCTAGACTAGTGCATGGGATTGGTTGAGTGACTGAAGTCCGAGAAAAAGCAATCACTGATAATTTTTGGATTTATTTTTACCACTTCTGTGGCTTATATATTTTTGATCATCTCTAGTAAATATAATCAGAATAAAAATTTTCTAAATTAAAGAACAAGTATCTATATGCCTTAAGATCTATACTTGGAGAGAAAGAAAATGATAAAAATGGTAAAAATGGCCAACATTCTTCTATCAGCAATTTTATTGCTGTATTTTACTAAGTGCTATATAGCACTTGACATTATGTGTATATCACACTTAATTTATTCATTTCTCTAGTAATGGACAGTGATGTTGCCTCCTGCTTTATCTCACCACAAACACCATCCTTAAATAGGGTCCCTTCTAGGAACTATGCAGTAAACCCACTTATACATTTCTCTCAGATACACACACATACAAGAATAATACAATGTCATGGGATATTTATATTGTACAAAATACTGCCAGATTCTATAACTCCTATATTCTTTTAAAATTTTTAACTCTGGGTAGTTAACATACAGTACAATATTGGCTTCAGGAGTAGAAGTCAGTGATTCATCACTTACAACACCCAGTGCTCATCAAAACAAGTGACCTCCTTAATACCCATCACCCATCTTAGCCCATCCCCCACCCACCTTCCTCCATCAACCGTTTGTTCTCTATCATTGAATCACTTATGGTTCCCCCCCCCCTTTTCCCCTTCCCATATGTTCATCTATTTTGTTAAATTCTACATAGGAGTGAAATCATATGGTATTTAACACTGGTTGATGGGAATGCAAACTGGTGCAGCCACTCTGGAAAACTGTATGGAGGTCCCTCAAAAAGTTAAAAATAGAACTACCCTATGATCCAGCAATTACACTGCTAGGTATTTACCCAAAGGATACAAAAATGCAGATTTGGAGTAGGGATCCGAAAGGGTACGTGCATCCCGATGTTTATAGCAGCAATGTCCACAATAGCCAAACTGTGGAAAGAGCCAAGATGTCCATCAACAGATGAATGGATGAAGAAGATGTGGTATATATATACAATGGAATATTATGCAGCCATCAAAAGGAATGAGATCTTGCCATTTGCAAGGACGTGGATAGAACTGGAGGGTATTATGCTGAGCGAAATAAGTCAAACAGAGAAAGACATGTATCATATGACCTCACTGATATGAGGAATTCTTAATCTCAGGAAACAAACTGAGGGTTGCTGGAGTGG
>NW_022589737.1:20823581-20983174 GCF_004348235.1 Phoca vitulina
ATCTGTACCTCTGAAACAAATAATGCAATATATGTTAAGAAAGAAAAGAAGAAGAAGAAGAATGTAGCAGGAGGGGAAGAATGAAGGGGGGGAAATTGGAGGGGGAGAAGAATCATGAGAGACGATGGACTCTGAAAAACAAACTGAGGGTTCTAGAGGGGAGGGGGGTGGGAGGATGGGTTAGCCTGGTGATGGGTATTGGGGAGGGCACGTTCTGCATGGAGCACTGGGTGTTATGCACAAACAATGAATCATGGAACACTATATCTAAAACTAATGATGTAATGTATGGGGATTAACACAACAATAAAAAATTTTAAATAAAAAGCAGATTTGGAGGGGCACATGCAACCCGATGTATATAGCAGCATTATCAACAATAGCCAAATTATGGAAAGAGCCCAAATATCATCGACTGATGAGTGGATAAAGAAGTGGTATGTATTACAATGTAATATTACTCAGCCACCAAAAAGAATGAAATCTTGACATTTGCTACAACGTGGCTGGAGCTGGAGTGTATTATGCTAAGTGAAATAAGTCAGAGAAAGACAAATACCATACGCTGTATTAGTTTAAATACATCAACAGTGTCTGTCAATACAGTGTCTGTCAATGGTAATGGTCTACTTTCTAATTTTTGTCCTTCTGGTGAGTGTAATATATTATTGCAATGAAATTCAGATATTCACTTATCTAGGTATAAATGAGGTTGAGGATTTCTTTCTGTAGCTGTTTGCCATTTAGGTTTTTCTTTCTCTGAATCTATTCATATACATTATTTTTCTATTAGACAATAATTTCTATATTCTAGATGCTTGTCAGTGTTCAGTCTTAGACTCTGCAGTTATTATAGATACTTATTTGGTATCTACTCATAAAAAAATTCTAGGAAGGGCATTATTTGTCTTATACACCGCTATATCACCAGTGTAAATATAACATCTTGGCGCAAGAAAAGAATCCATGTGTTTGCTGAATGGAAGATTTGTCTTCGTTATAAAACTTCCATACAGTAAACCCCAAGTTTTCCATGTCTACTTGCTACTTTTATAGCCACATACATTTACTTCCCCTATTTCATAAGAATACAAATTCATTTGGGAATCATCAGTTAATTCAAGACTAGAATTCAATGAGTAGTTGAAAAAATTAGTAAATATTTGGTTCTCAGTTCCTATCAGATAATAAGGCTACCTAAAGTTGAATGTCTTCACATCTCTACCCCCTTCCTCCATACAAACACTTATCAATGAGAAAAGCATTGTATTCTATCAGTGCCTCCAAAGGATTATATCAAAAATTATATCACGTCCATGCCTAGACTATACCTAGGATACACAGAATATTAAAATTCATGAATTTCATGGAATTAGGGAAATAAAAACACAGCTGAGTCAGCTCCAGAATCTACAGTGAAGTTAAGCAGACCCAGTATAGAAAAGGGAAGCTAGGTAGCCTGTGGGTAATAAAACGCAAACTTACTCTAAGGCAGATAATGAGAATGCAGAGAAAATGCACAGAACAAGAAGAGGCGTTTTTGGTTTTATTTTTTAATTTTTTTGGAGCCAGGAGAGGGGGTAATTAGGAAATGTGAGGAATCTCTTCAAGGCATGGTGGTAAAGGGAAAGGAGTAGAGCTATTCCGTCAATCTTAAGATGAGAAGGAATAGGGACGACACCCATCTACCCACCTCCCCCCAAATTACAACAATGATTAAAGAATCTACCTGTTATATCAGCAGAAGAGGACATTCTCAAATCTCTTAAAGCCTAATAAGTAACCCAAAACACTTAGTCTACATACAAACACAACTCTGGTCAGGGAAATAGGATATTAAAAAACAAAAAGATAAAAATGGCATCCATGTAAATGAACTCCAAGAAAACATGAAATGAGGATGAAGACATCTCAGTTTAAAATTCTCTGCCGACTTCCATAAGACTGAAACAGAAAATTGTATACCAGTCTGTGAACTCAGATATTCTTGAATATTTGGAGGTAAAAACAGGCAAACAAAATCAAATAGTAAACCAGAAATTAAAAATGTAATAATTAGGCCAAGAAAGGGGTGGGGAGAGTCGTCTGATTAAAATCTTTTCATTTTCACTATTGAAATCTTAGAAAGGATTTACATTAAAAAATGTTCAAGAACTCAGTTGATTAAAAATGTAATATCAAGAAAAGATGTGAAAATCAGCCTTAGAAGTGAAATGAAGTAAAAATGAGAAGGAAAGACATAGAAAATAGGCAATGAATTTCTAACATATGTGTAACTGGAGTCCCTAAAATTAAAAGAAATCCATTGGTTATAATTATAATGAAAGAAAATTCTCTAGAATATGGTTATTCAAAAATACATCTTGAAAGCATCTAGCATGTAACCAGGAAAATTAATGCAGGGCAATACAGTACAAAACCTACCCTATTAAAAACAGAGTTTAGGTTACAGTTTTTAGAGCTTTCTGGAAAATTATCCTGTCACAAAGAAAATTAGAGTGTTATTGGACTTTATAGCAGCAAGGTACAAACTGAGGCACTATTGGAACTGCAGTTTGAAAGAAAAAAGTAGACAAAATGAGAGATAAGTCAAAAATTTTATATTAGCCACAATGTTAAGCATCCAGATATGTGTATGTATCTCCAGGAAATCTTGTACACATAATATAAAACCTAATGAAACAAGTCCATGGATGGTTGGTAAGAAGTAAAAGGGTTAAAGCATGAGATTTCAGAGTGGGTCTTATATAGGTTTGAGTTTTTGAACTAGGTTAATACTTTACCTATTCAAAAAATATTTACATGGATAAAAGAGATAAACCCACTAAATTTTCATATTAATATAAATGATACCAAGTATAAATAAAAATACAAACCAAAGAAGTAATGTTCTATACTGCTCAGATACAATCTTAAAAAGTATTAAGAGATATTTTACTTTATGTAGATTTGGTTTTGATGCTATTAGTGTAGCAATCTTAAATATTTTTTTGGATCAAGTGTATAAATGTATTGATGATGGGGCGCCTGGGTGGCTCAGTCGTTAAGCGTCTGCCTTCGGCTCAGGTCATGATCCCAGGGTCCTGGGATCGAGCCCCACATCGGGCTCCCTGCTCAGTGGGAAGCCTGCTTCTCCCTCTCCCTCTCCCCCTGCTTGTGTTCCCTCTCTTGCTGTGTCTCTCTCTGTCAAACAAATAAATAAAATCTTTAAAAAAAAAAAAAATGTATTGATGAGGACCTGGTATCTCACTGTTGCAAGAAGGAGACTAGAAAAATAAGCAGAGCAAGGGGAAAACTCTTCATAGAAAATTATCAACTGCTCCATGTAGAAGTAATGGTAAAACTAGGAAATTATTTCACAACATCCATTGTAATAATTGATGTTGGCAGTGAAAATCAGTTTATACTAATCTGAAAATATCAAATACTTATTAAAAATGGGATACACTTACCTTCTTCATAATGGGTCAACTGGTAGACATCAGAATGACCCAATTTAACATCACTAATGATGGCACAAATCGCCATGATGTATCTCCCAATGTGACAGAATGAGGACAGAATATCACCCATGTGGTATTCTAGCCAAAAATATCTAACCTGAATATAGTCAGATAAGTAAAGAAGGACATTTGGTCAATCAGCTGCTGTAGATGCCTCACATATGTTTAAAAAAAAAAAAACAACCCAAAAACCTAAATAAAAGGGCCCACATAGTACAGGCTAACATGTTACTCGATTGAAAAAGACTGGAGAGAAGGGACAGTTAATGAGCAACATTGATTAGAGATCAGGAGACTGCTAACAAGGTTATTTGGGGACAGTTGTGGAAATTTGGCTATGAATTTGAGTGTGTACTTTATATAGAAATTAGGATTGTAACAATTAAATTTCTTGAGTGAATGAACTGTACAGTGGCTTTTAGGATAACTTTTTGTTCTTAGAGGCATGCAAAAGTATTTAGGATTGAGTGCCCTGATGTCCACAACTCTTCTCAAACGGTTCACCCCTCCCCCCAAAAAATGTTTCTGTATGTTGGGAGTGGTGGTGAATAAAGGTAAGACTATATGGAAGGTAATTGCATAATTATAATTTTTCTGTAGATTTCAACATTTAAAAAATATTTGGTTAAAGTAGTAAATATTACACGTATGAGTAAGAAATTTCAGAGGTAGTTATAAAATTTTTGTTTTCTTCCCTTAATAGTAGGAATGATGAAGGTGGTGCTTAACACATAGTAAGCATTAAGCTATTAAGTACGTTATGAATAGCCTGTCATTTAAAATTCACTATAAACTTGAGGTAGGGAATATTCCCATTTTATAGAAGAAACTAAGCACAGAATGGTTAAGGAACTTATTCAAGATTACATAGCTAATGAAGAAACAATCTATTTAAATAGCAAGGCTTAGTCTAAAGCTTCTCAAGTCACAAATGGCATATGTTTGGAGTAATCTGTAACTGCAATATCAGCATTGATTTGCACAGGGCCATTTTATGTAAGATATGTGCATGTATATCTACATATATACACATATGTATGCACACATACATGCATATACATGTCATCAAGACATGAAGTGGATATCTATACTACTTCTGATGTGCATATTAAAGACCACTAGGCAAGGCATATAGTTCAGGATAAAAGGCTAAGGAGCAAAGAAAATATATCTTGCTTATTTGACTGGAATGAATGTTAGTAATTTGATATTCAGGAGCCAGAAATAATTGTTGGGTTAGCTTAATAATATTCAGATAAAATTTTCATTCATTTATTCATTCCGTGTCAACATGCATTTGAATGCCCATGTGCTATGTATTGTGGTAAAAACCATGATAATATTGGTGATTAATTCTGTCTTTGCCCTCAACCATTCCATGGATTCTATAAATATGTTACATTTGTGGCCAATGTTATGAATTAGAAGAATTATCAAATCATGAGAGTACAAAGGACTCTGAGGTCATTAGTTGTCAGTGAAAGTTTTATTTAGAAAGATAACATTTATTCTACAATGAGTAGATCAACCAAGAAATCCAGGAAGAAATAAAGTGCATGGAAACAAATGAAAGTGAAAACACAATGATCCAAAACCTTTGGGATGCAGCAAAAGTGGTTTGAAGAGGAAGTTCATAGCAATACAGGCTTACCTCAAGAGGCAAGAAAAATCTCAACCTAACCTTACATCTAAAGGAGCTAGAAGAAGAACAAATAAAACCAGCAGAGGGGAGGAAATAAAGATTAGAGCAGGAGTAAATGGCATAGAAACTAAGAAAACAGATCAGTGAAATCAGGAGCAGATTCTTTGAAAACATAAACAAAAATGCTGAACCTCTAGCCAAATGTCTTAAAGACTCCATCACAAATGAAAGAGGAGAAATAACTGACACCACAGAAACACAATTGAAAGAGAACATTATGGAAAACTGTATGCCAAGAAGTTAGACATCTTAGAAGAAATGGATAAATTCCTAGAAACTTACCAAAACAACAAAGAAAAAATTTGAACAGACCCATTACCAGCAAAGAATTTGAATCAATAATCAAAAAACTTCCAATAAACAAAAGTCCAGGACCAGATGTTTTCACAGGTGAATTCTACCAAACATATAGAGTTAATACATATTCTTCTCAAACTACACCAAAATAAAACAAAAACAAAAAAAACCTGCCACATTCATTCTTTGAGGCCAGTATCACCCTGATACCAAAACCAGATAAAGACACCACAAAAAAAGAACTACAAGCCAGTATCTCTGATGAACATAGATGCAAAAATAATAAAATACTAGCAAACCAAATCCAACAATACATTAAAAACGTTCACAATCAAGTGAGAATTATTCCTAGGATGCAAGTGTGCTTCAATAATTTGGAAATGAGGGGCGCCTGGGTGGCTCAGTCCTTAAGCATCTGCCTTCGGCTCAGGTCATGATCCCAGGGTCCTGGGATCCAGCCTCACATTGGGGTCCCCACTCAGCGAGGAGCCTACTTCTCCCTCTGTCTCTGCCTGCTGCTCCCCCTGCTTGTGCTTGCTCTCTTTCTCTGTCAAATAATCTAAAAAAAATAATTTGCAAATGAATCAATGTCAGTAAGACAGAGGATAAAAACCACGTGATCACTTCAATAGACACAGAAGAAGCTTTTGACAAAGTACAACATCCATTCAAGATAAAAACCCTCAGGAAAGTAGGTTTAGAGGGAATATACCTCAATATAATAAAGGCCATCTTTGGAAAAAAGAAAAAACACAGCTAATGTCATACTCAATGGGGGAAAACAGCTTTCCCCCTAAGGCCAGGAATAAGACAGGGCTGTCCACTTTCACCATTTTTATTCAACATAGTACTGGAAGTTCTAGCCACAGCAACTGGACAACAAAAAGAAAAGGCATCCAAATTGGCAAGAAGTAAAACTTATTTGTAGATGACATGACACTATATATAAAAGACCCTATAGGCTCCACCAAACAGAACTGATAAATCAGTAAAGTATGGGATACAAAATCAATGTGCAGAAATTAGCTTTATTTCTATACACTAATGAAGTGGCAGAAAGAGGAATTAAGAAAATCCCTGGGGCTGAGTGGCTCAGCTGGTTGAGCATCTGACGCTTGGTTTTAGCTCAGGTCATGATCTCAGGGTCATGAGATTGAGCCTCAGGTTGGGCTCCACACTCAGTGGGGAGTCTGCTTGAGATTCTCTCCCTTTCCTACTGCCCCTCCCTACCTCGTGTACATGCTGTCTAAAAATACATAAATCTAAAAAAAAAAAAAAATCCCTTTACAATTGCGCCCAAAGTAATATACCTAGGAATAAACCTAACCAAAGAGGTAAAAGAGCTGTACTCTGAAAACTATAAAATATAGATGAAAGAAACTGAAGAGAACACAAAGAAATGGAAAAATATTCCATGCTCATGGATTGGAATAACACATAAAATGTCTGTACTACATAAAGCAATCTACACATTTAATGTAATCCCTATCAAAGTACCAACAGCACTTTTCACAGAGTTAGAACAAACAATCCTAAAATTTGTGTGGAACCACAAAAGACCTCAAATATTCAAAGCAGTTTTGAAAAAGAAAAGCAAAACTGGAGGTATCACAATTCTGGACCTCAAGTAATATTACAAAGCTGTAGTGATCAAAACAGTATAGTCCTGGCACAAAAATAGAGCAATAGAATAGAAAATCCAGAAATTCACAATTATATGGTCAATCTTCAACAAAGGAAGAAGATGCAATGGGAAAAAAATGGTCTCTTCAACAAATAATGTTGGGAAAACTGGATACCTACATGCAGAAGAATGAAACTGGATCACTTTCTTCCACCACACATAAAAATAAACTCAAAATGGATTAAAGACTTAAATGTGAGACCTGAAATCATAAAAACACTAGAAGAGCATATAGGCAGTAATGTCTCCAACATCAGCCATAGCAACATTTTTTAATATGTTTCCTGAGGCAAGGGAAATCAAAGCCAAAATAAACTGTTGGGAGTACCAAAATAAAAAGCTTCTGCAGAACGAAGGAAATAGCCGACAAAAGTAAGAGGCAACCTACTGAATGGTAGAAGGAATTTGCAAATGACACATCTGATGAAGGATTAGTCTCCAAAATATGTAAAGAACTTAAATCAACACCCAAAAATAATCCAATTAAGAGTGGGCGTAAGACATGAATAGACATTCCCCCAAAGAAGACATCCAGATGGCCAACAGACACGTGAAAAGATGCTCAACATCACTCATCATCAGGGAAATGCAAATCAAAACTACAATATCGCCTCACACCTATCATAATGATTAAAATCAAAAACACAAATGTTAGGATGTGGAGGAAAAGGAACACTTGTGCACTGTTGGGGGGAATGCAAACTGGTGCAGCCACTCTGAGAAACAGTATGAAGGTTCCTCAAAAAATTAAAAAAAAATAGAACTATCCTATGACCTAGTAATTGCACTACTGGGTATTTACCCCAAAATGCAAACATTAATTCAAAAGGATATATGCACCCCTATATTTATAGCAGCACTATTTACAATAGGCAAATTATGGAAGGAGCTTAAGTGTCCATTGGTAGTTGAATGGATAAACACACATGCACACACACACACGCAGGAATATTATTCAGCCATTAAAAGGAATGAAATCTTACCATTTTCAACAACATAGATCGAACTAGAGAGTATAATGCTAAGTGAAATAAGTCAGAAAAAGACAGGTACTGTTGGATCTCCTATGTGGACTTTAAACAAATGAGCAAAGAAGAAAAAAAGACAAACCAAGAAACAGTCTTAACTATAGAGAACAAACTGATGGTTACCAGAGGGGAGGTGGGTGGGGAGATGGGTGAAATAGGTGATGGGGATTAAGGAGGGCATTTGTCGTGATGAGCACTGTACTCTGAAAACTATAAAACAGATGAAAGAAACTGAAGAGAACACAAAGAAATGGATGATGTATGGAAGTGTTGAATTGCTATCCTACACCTGAAACTAATATAACACTATGTTAACTAGACCTAAAAGTAAAAAGATAACACTTGATTCAGCCTTGATTAGAATACATAGGAATTTGACAAATGCAGCCCTCTTTGTACTATACACACCCACTGAATTTAATGAAAGTAGGTGTTTTTCATGTAAATAATTTGAGCAACCCAAATCCACACAAGTGCTGTGAGCATGAAGAAATGCTGTTGCTTCTGCAGAAGAGGTGCAAAAGGATTCACTGAGGGTGGGGGGGGGGGGTGCCAGAAGGAAAGGGTAAAATTTTTCCCTAACTGCTCCTGTCTACTCAGTGCACATCTGGGCCTGTGATTTATCTGCAAAGAAAACTTCTGATTCAATTTCATTTAGTTAATATTTTCTCTCCTGGCAGACATGTGGATTTTAGTTAGACCACTAGAATGGATTTTGAGGACTCATTAATGTCAGTAATGGGAAGAGCCCTAGACTGCTTTAAACCATCTGCAGATTTGTCACCAAATTCTCAACTAAGTAATACAAATGCTGGCCCTGGCAGATTTCCCATGTCTATACAAACTGAAGATTAGATGACAACCTGGTAAGTGACACGTGTTGCCCCACTAGCTGGCTGACAACAGTGAAGCCCACATTATCTTTTAAGCTAAGGTACACGAGACCCGTTTCTGCTTGTGCACCAAAGCAAACTGAGGAATTCTTTCAATGTAGCCACAGGAGATTCTCTCATCCTCTCTGGAATAACTGTGAAGTAGCGCTCTCCTTGGAGGTAAAAGAAGGAATCGAATATTCAGACTCTGGGTTTTGCTCTTGTGTGAATGATACTTCTATTGTTTTTAATCTCTCTCCTTCCTGTCAGAAGTTCATTTTTAGACGTTATTGACGAATTTACTCTTTTCCACCTGCAACAGTGATCACTCCTTTTATGATTTGCTCAGTGTTATGCTTCACTCAGATGGACCATTCTCTATTTTTTGTTATATCATCCCATTTGAAATATTTAATGTTTTATTTTCAGGTTGTTTAGGATTCTTTTTAATAGTGTTGTAATACTGCTGGTCAAATTATGTTGCTAAAAGATCAGGACTTTTTTTTTTTTTTTCATCTTGCAAATAATGCTCACCCAAGACTCAATCCTCAGGCAAACTTCTTAGCTATGGGAGCCTTTAAATCAAGTGCAGCTGTGCTATGTATGATCTCCCTTTTTAAAGGGGCATGTGCCACCACCCTCTACTATTTCCAATTTGGCAAATCATTCCCATCATTTTGGGGCAATGATGATTGTTGGAAATATCTTTGCAGCAAATGAATAGCAGCTGCATTATAAAATCGTTCCAGTTCCATTAAGAAATGTTGAGGTTATTAAGGATACTGTTTCTAATCATCAAAGAAGCAAATAATGGGATATAAATGGATGAATGCCTTAAAGTGCCATTCATTGTAAGGAAATCATTTCAATAATCCAATGAACACATTTAAATGAATCACTTTCTCCAGAGTTTGCTTCATGCCCCTCTGTAGGGTCACTGTAGACTAAGGTCAGGAAGAAAAATTGTGATGTTTATTGTAATGACTTTCTACAAACTCAGGGAGAAAAGTAAGATAAAATACACTAAACAGTATGTAGTTGGAATTCTAAAAATTGCATATTGTGATTAATGAGATAGACAAAGGAGTGACTTCATTGCCTTTAAGAATATTAAAGGACATTAAGAAAATATCTACCAGTTATTCTCCATCTCCGAAAGGAGTGTGAGCTAAGCAATGAATGAAATTCAAATTCACCTGTTAGAAGACAGGAAGCCAGATCCAAAGACCTCTTGAGATGACTTCCAGCACCAAGATTATAGAAAATAAAATGTCTTGCTTTAAGAGTGTTGAACTATGTACAGGTTATGAGGAAAGTTAAGACAATCTGTTCATGGAAAAATTTCAACATCTTAATGATTCTCTTTATGCATATAAATGAAGTTATTAACCTTACATCTGGAAATCATGTACTTTTGGCTGTTTGTCCGCTAGTGGTGGTTTATTCACAGTCTTATTCTATGCAGGGTGTCTTTCACTTGAGGCACAAGCAAACTTAACTGACTCATATGGGTTTGAACTCCTAACCCTTTATTCATTAGCACCAAACAAAATGAGCTAGCCACCTGAAACAAACCATACCATAATATCTTGGTGGGAGGGCGGAGAAGAAAAGTTAATCTAGATTTCAATACATACTTTGTTGGAGGCAAAGAAAGTAGACATAATAAATTATTGAGCCCTCTTGCTTCGTTGGGACTCTAGGAGTCTATAAAGGAGTCGTATAGGAGAGTGAGATGGATAGATTCTTCAGTGCTTAACAATTGAATCTTTCAGAATGATGTAAAGATTTTAGACAGGGCCTGAACTAAAATGACTGAAGCTTACAGAAAAGAAAGGTTATTTTCTTTCTGACCTGATTTGCTGATCCAAAATGCAGCCCACTGATTCTTTTTTCATTAAATCACTAGCCACCATGGTAACCACTTTATATTACTCAACCTGGTCAGCAGTTGAGCCAGTTTTCCAGGGGTAAGAGTTTTAAAATAGCATTAACAAAAAAGAATTCTCCTCCAATAAAATATAAGCATTTTCCAGAATGAAAGACTTGGCTTGAAGCTTTCCTGTTTAGTGTAAAAAGCAAAAGATAGATATATTCCCACTCTGGAACAAATAGAAGATGGTCGTGTATTTTTGTAGGCATAGAAATGGGAATTAAATAACCCATGTATCTTCTGGTTGCCAGGTGGGGAAGCTTTGGAGAGCAGATACATTTACTTTCTACAGAGTTTGAAGTGCTGACTTCAGAGAGGAAAGGCCTGAGCAAAGGGGAGACTTGGGAGTATAGCAATAAGGAGCAATGGCAGAGTCCCAGTCTCATCCAAATGAAGCAGATGCTGTACGAGAGGTAGTTGAGATTAAAAAAAAAAAAAAAATTGAGCTGAAAATTTTTTCACTGAGAATTAATAGATAATATAACAACTTGTAATATCTAGTATTCTCTCAGACATGATAAGGGGAAGACATTGCAATTTTATAAATGCTTCCCAGAGGGAAAAACATGATACAGCATGGATGTCTTTTGTAATTGTCAAGTAGCTACATTACTGAATTATAGAATGCATAGAAGCTAGGCAAGGTTGCTAATAGAATATGAATATTGAAAGTCCTTTTGAGAATAACTATTTTCCCTTTAAGTGGAGTATTTTTTCTCCTTTTCAGAGTTATAGCAAGGTTCACTCAGGCCCCCAGAATCCTTGATTATGGGCTCAGATGGTTATCATCTGAAGGGCAGAAGGACTGGGAAAGACCGAAGAAAGGCTGGCCAAGTTACCCACTGCCTTTGATCTAAGTAGGGGCCAGTAAACCCATCTCTCATTTTCTCTGAGCCCTGGTGAGTAGAGCCTGAATGACACTGTGAATCTTCAGTCTGAAACAGGCTTCTGACTTTCTTACTTAACTGTCAGGTACTCTCAAATCCTTATGAGTCCTGTCAGTCAGCTTCTTTAACCTGGGGTGGATTTGGGAAATTTCTGGAGTTTGATTGGTTTTGTAATACAGGAGAGAAAGTAGAATGCTTGTCTTTTTCCCAACACCTCTGAAATGTTAAAAGGAGACCATTTAATCCAATCTGCCTAATTCTGAACTTTGATGTCATAAGGCAATACCTTGCTGAGTGGGTGCCAAAGGAAGAAAAAAAGACCTTCTCACCCACTTTTTTTAAGGCCCGTTTCTAATTGTGACTACTCATATTTGGCTATATTCATCTTTATCAGTAAGGATTCTTACGTAGAAAAGGTAGGGCAGAGATTAAGATTTATGAATTGTCTTTCAGTGTGCTGGGGTCTTATATTTATCCCCATTTTATACGTATGTGTCTTATGTTCATATGGTTACTAAGAGGTAGAGCTGAAGTTTGAATTCACAGAGATGGAAGGAATAAGCGAATGGAAAGCATGAGCCTAGGATAACTTAGTAAGCTGTGTTACTTCTCTAGAATATAAATTTCAAGTGTCTTTTCCAATGGTGAAGGTATTCTTGTTATAATAGTGGAATTAACACCAGATATGGAGTTAATTGAGCTCACTTACTAAGAAGTAACCAGTTAACTTCCCCAAACTCAGCTTTCCTTTATGCAAAATAAGAATAAACCTCCATGACATATGGGACAGTGGAAAGAGCATGGATTTTGAAGTTCCTTTGGGAAATTGACCAAGTGACTCAACTTTTCTGACCTTCAGATTTCATATTCAGAATCTAAACTTGTGTCTGAGAAATTACCTATAAATTAAAAAGGCATAAACTTTAGTTTGTGGATTTTATTTCAACTGTTGTTTTTACTAATAGCATTTTGTTGATTTTTGAAGCCTTTTGCTCTGAACATACTGTGTATGTCACGACTAGGCTAGATTATGCTGAGGTATCAAACAGTGCTAATATGTTAGTTGCTTACAAGAGCAGAGGATACTTCTCACTCATGTCCATTGCTCATCACCTGGGCCCTTGTTCCATATTATTTTCATTTGGAAACACAGATTAGTAGAGTCTCTGTCTGGAACATTACCATTTATTGCAGCAGTGGGAAAGGATATACAGTAAACCCCATACTGGTTCTTAAAGCTTCTGCCCAGAAGTAACATGAGGTCACTTCAAATCACATTTTACCTGCCAGGCAAGTCACAGAAGTCTTCGTCAATGTCCCTGCTACAAAGGAAAGAAAAAAAAAAGCACCACTTGTTTTTATTTTTTAAAAAATACAGGTAGGTCGGGGGAAATACAGAAAAAGTCATAATCCCTACTTCTAAGGAATTCTTAGTTTGGTGAAGAAGACAGATACATTGTGCTTCATATGTGAAATAATTAGATGTAGAAGTGAGATTGGAGAGAAAGATTATTTTCATTTTTTCTTTCAAGACCTTCATATCATACCCTTATTTTGGAGATTTTTTTATTCTTTGGTATTTTTAAGGGCAATGTTAGACCTATCCATTTTGCTGCATGATCATGGAAGCATAGTTATTAATTAATCTTTAAAATGTTAAAACCACATTTTACAGGTCTTCAACTGCCCCAGTCACTCAACATTTACTTTTTCCTAAGTGGGAAAAGGACCATTCACATAGATGGGAATATTAGTCTCTGCGCTTTAGTAGCAGTGATGAAAAAACAGCATCACCTTAACTACCAAGTAATATAGATCTAGAAATAGTGAATCCTGATTTTGAAGTGATGACTACTTTATTTTAAATTCTTGTTTTGAATGCTAACGTGACAACTTTCATCATTAATAAATCCATTATACGGTGTTGAGCTTACATAGCACTGGTGTGATAATCAAGATGTACTAAATATAGCCAGCTCAGTGTCCAGTCACTCCAACTATACCACTACTTGAAATCCAAGACACTCTAGAAATTTCCTGTATTTGACCATGAGTTAGGAGGGAAAATGCTCCAAGTCCCATTTTCCATTCAGTTTCTAAGCTTAGTCCATCTGCTGCCCCCACCCCCCAATAGTTAACCTATTGGCTTTGCATGTAGTCACAGTTGACTTAGGTCATTCCAGGTGCTTCTCCGCTTGCTACTTAGCACTCCCCTCGGTGGCTGTCTCACCAGGTCTCTGTGTCATGACCAGAGCCTTGTAATTATGTGATGCCCTTCTCCAGACTCTTGAAAAGTACGGTCTTTGGCCTGTAATAGTCTTATGGTTCAATACATAATCCCTGTTCCCCTTCTTTGAGCACATGGTAGGACTGCCCTTTTCTGCTCCCTTTAAAGTTCGGGGCCCTTGATATACTTTGGCCAGGGAAATGTGAGCAGAAGAGATGCATATCCTATGTTTCTAGGAGTTTTAAGAGCCATTGCAAAATTTACATTCCCAGCTTACCACTCTAATCATCAGTCAAGTTAGGGGGGCCCCAATCACTCTGCGTCCTTGAGTGATTATGAAAGCAGAGCCTACTTGCAAACCTTCATTGGACATTTATCATACAGGAAAAAATATCTGTTGTTTTTAAACCACTGAAATTTTGGGATATTTGGTACAACATCAGAATTATGCAGCCTATTCTGACTGATAAAAGGCTCAAGTGGGTTAAATGATGTAGTGCTTTTTGTTTGGGATAACAAACCACATTCTGTCATCCTCTCAGGCTTGATTATCTGCACAGGCGTATGTTCTAGAATGAGAGTTTAGATTGTATCAATTTCTCTTTAATTTTTTTTCCTTTTTGCAAATTCTCGCATTGTTAAAGAAAAACCCTCAGAGTGGAACTCTGTCCTTGAGTGGAACAAAATTCCTAAAAAGGTAATTTAAACATGTTCAGATAAATATCTTAAGTTTCTTCCAAGGAATTATCTGCAGAACGTCAGTGCCAGAATGATTGTATCTCTAAGAAATTCTTTGGCATTTATAAGGCCAACATAAATTTGGTATTGGAATTTGCAGATCATTCTCAGAGCATAAGATTAAAAGAGCTTTAAAAGTTTTCAGCTGGTATACATCAGTATGTCCTCTTAAATAACAGAAGGGAAAAAGGCTGAAGGCTCACAATTTTCATATTTTATATAAAGGAATAATGTTTTTTATCCCCAGATCACTGATTTTTATCTGCTTTCAGTCATTTTGCTAAGGTTTTGGTGGCTTTTATGAAAAAGTAGGTGGTCTGAACTGGACATAGTATCAAGTAGGCAGATGTGTAGGTCATAACAACAAGGTTTAAAAGACCGTCTATTGGGCTAAATAAAAGGAACTAAGAGCTAAATGAATGTGACAGTATAGATCATGCCAGTGGACAGGTAACTGTAGGCAGAAAATGACCTGAAGCACTGCTTAGAGCACTCTTCCTTATTACATCATATATCTTAAAAAATTTCAAAACCAGAATTTACCTTGCAGACTAAGTTAGTGATTATCAGCCACCAGCTTGTTCATGGTTGTTAGGTGTGTGAGTGTCTGTGTGTTGTTATATGTTGGTGGAGGCGTAGAGAAATTGGTAAAACATTCAAATTCCCTGGCTCCATTATTTGGGAACTTGCTATTCAGTGGATCTGGTGGGCACCAGAAATCCTATTTTAAAGGTCATTCAACTATAGAAGACTTTGATGCTAATCTAATTAAGAATAAGACCCAGATTAATGGAGCATCTTGTATGCAGCAGGTGTTCTGGTTATGTTTGTGAAGTGGGCAGGTTAAGGGCCTATGCGTTCAGATGCAGATCTATATTGTTATACATTTTTTGTTGTTTTTAGTCATTTAAACACATTTGAAGGCAGATTTTGCATGAATAGATGTAAAAGTCACCATTTAGTGAAAAACTTTGAGACCTTTAACATATTTCTTGACTCCTCTTGGTCTTGTTTTTTGCATTTTTAAAATATGACTTAATATCTACCTTAGACAGTTTTAGTTCTAGGAATAGGAAAGTATAATTTTCATTAGCCTACAGATTTCACTGTCGTACGTCCTTCTCAAAATCTAAGTGCTTTCTCCTAATGGTATAACTTCCTTCAGAAACCATCTCCTCCTTTGTTCTATTTTTTGAGATTTCATTCCCTTCCTCCTAACTTTAAATTTATTATTTCAGTTGGATAAACAATATCAAGTGTACTTCATGGTCAGGGACCACAAATAAAAATTATTTAAATGTAACCACTTCCCCATCACATAAACAGAAGTAGTGTTATAGCATTTAACTGGTGGAAGTCCAAAGTGCATGTAAATATAATCTAGTGGAACCAAATAAAACAGTGAGGTCTCTAAATGGAAAAAAAAAAAATGCTGTAAATGATGTCTAGCTCTAAAGCTAAGTTTAAACAAGGATTAAATGCTGATAAATAATAATTATGTTATAAACATCAATGCTAAGTTTTAAAAATATGCCAGCTCATCACAATTTGAGTCAGGAGGACGACAAACTATTTGAAGGAGGAATATTCCTATACAACTCCCAGAAGAGCATCTAAGCCTCCAAGTATATTAAAAATAAATTGTTATAAAAATAGATTGTTAAAAACTGGGGGGTTTTGTCAAGCCTATGATTATATGCTAATCAATTTCTTTGTCTGTTTTTCTTTATAGCTGACTATGACTTTTTATTTCCCACTAGCTTGGGGCTAGAAGCAAAAACAAAAGTTGCACTGGGGGGTGTCAGAGGCATCCGAGCAGTGTCATAGTGAAAGCAATGACCCACGTCTGCCTTCCTAGAGCATCCCAACATGAATTCTGTGAAACTGTGAAGGAGAAGTGTATACTGAAGCCTACATCACTACTGATTTTTAGCTAAACCAAAGCCCCTGAAATTATAAGATAATGTATTCAGGTAGGAAAAAACAAACTTTGGTTTGTTTCTTAAGACCTCCCTGTTTTCCTCCAATGTGCCTAATCATCACCAATAGCAGCGTGATCATTAACAAACATATTTACAAAGCTTCAGTATATCTATTGCATATTTAAAGCAAATTTTGACAAATATTAGTTCTGTAACAATCCCCAATACTGTCCTTATACCCCTTGTAGTTAATCTCCTTCTCGAACCCCTAGCACCCATTGAAAGATTTTTGTCCCTATGGTTTTACATTTTCCAGAATGTCAAATGAACTTAGAGTAGTATGACCTAAGTAATATAGCATGTAGTCTATTATGTATGTAGTCTGGTGTGTTTCAGTTAGAATAATACTTTTGACATTCATCCATGCTATTTCAGGTTTCAGTGGGTTTTTCATTTTTATTGCTGAGTACTTTTCCATTGTATGGTTACACCTTAGTTTGGTTATCCATGCATGCATATTTTATATATACATACAACAACAGTATGTTAATACATAGGCTGAACTGTTTGCTATTTATTATATGTACATGAATTATAATATAGTAACACTCTGTTAATATACAGTCATCAAAAGTAGATGTATGGAGGAAAAACAAAATAGCCATCCTTTGTTTTTGTGATTATCATTAGCATTGCAAGGGCAATATTAAAACTTTCATTTTTTACTTTCTCCTATTTTTAGGGTCTAGAAGACTCTAATTGAGTAAGGGAATCATTATATTTGCATAGTGCAAAGGAAAGTAAAGGGCTTTACTGATCAACTCTGTAAACATGTTTTGAAAAATGAGAAGCCTTAAGATTTCCATTCTCCCTACAAATGGGAATGGGATCCACATTTCCCCAGTTAGCCTCTCCCCCTTCTGATGCTTACCAGTGAAAGAAAAGGGCTTCTATATACAGGAATATGATTCTATCATTAAATAATTTCTTTTGAAAAGACAAAGTTATACAATAAAACCATGTTATGATCTGTTTCTCTAGGCCTCCCTACCTAAATTATTGGGAGCTAGGGTGGGCTGGACTTAGAGGTAGTTTAAATAGGCATATATACTCACATGGTATGGAGTTAGGGTAATGGAGAAACTTTCCTTCCTTCTACCAATTTACCCCATAGTTGACAAGTGCATCTATAATGCCCATCATTATATCCAGTGTTTGGATTAAAGACCTATATTCTCTACTATTTGAGAAATCTATTACATTCTGAAATTTAAAGCAAAACTTGTAATAAAAATGTATAACAATATAATTTCTTAGGGATTTCATATCTGTTTTGACTGGTTGATAAGGTTATGAATTTCATTTGAATTATGCTGGTAACTGGAAATAGCTGAACATATGTTGTATGTGAATATAATTTTCTTTGACCTACTGTATGATAGTGTTCATGTTGTGTTCTATGTTTAGCATTTCTTTGGTACTTGTTTTTATTAATATTTATATAACAAATATACTTATGCTTGCACATGGGAAAATGGCACACTCTGGAGAGTGAATATTCTATGTATTTCTTGAGGCTGTTCATTGCAGGAAATTTTGGTTTGATCATTATTCTAACGGAATGAACACAAATGACCTCTGTGGAGCCAAGGAGAGTTCTCTTCTTCACTGACCCAAAGTTACTAACTGGATTTCCAGGGCCTCTGAGGATGTACACATTAACGAGGGCAGCCTACACTTTGTCTTGTCTTAGGATAACCTTAGGTCTACTGTTTTTAATTTTTTTTTCCATCCCAAGATCAAAGCCTTGATAGTCAGTAATTGCCAGAGCAGGCATCAATCCAAAATTTCCATCTTCAGCCAGCCACTGTTTCTGCTTCCCTCTTTCTCAGAGGTATCAAAATAGTATGGAAACTATTCTTCCTAGCAAACATCATGATGAGGGCATGGTATTGTTTTCATCAAAGGAAGTGTTAATTCAAGATGGGTCTGAGACCCACTAATATCAGATCTTAAGTTTTGATTCACAGAGGTCTTTTCAATAGTCCATAAATAAAAGATGGAGAATGAAAATTTTATAACGTTTCCTTTTCCCATGTCTATAAGCCTATATATGTTCTTTCACAGTAACCAATATTCTATATTTTATCTACATTACATTTTGAAGCCCATTATTATTGCCCCATGTAAAAATTATAATAGTGAAAGAGTATAGAAATAATACTTCCAACAATAATGGTTACTACAAGCAAGTGCAAAGAAATCCATGAGGTCTTACTGAAGTGTTTACTAAATTTTGAAATCAAGGTTTTCAGTGCAGTCTTGCTTGGGTCTGGCAGTTTGAGGATGAGCATATTTGATTTTTGCCTGTGAGAAATTCTGTATTAAAACAGTAACTATTGTTCCTCTTACCAGTAGAGGCTTTGAATTCTCCACTTGTTAAGTGACAAAAAACTGAGGGTCTTCTATGTCTTAGGATCAAAGATTCTGCAAAAGCTTGCCCCCCCCCCCCCCCCCCCCCCCACCAAAAAAAAGGAGTTCTGGAGCAGGAGGAGGATATGATCTCTGGATGTTTACCCGTAAGAATATCATTTTTAGCTACTCTGGATTCCTGGAGTAGGAGTGGGAAACTGTGCTCTTGTTCAGCAAACCTGGTTTTTTTTTTTTTTTTTTTTTTTTGTTTTTTTTAAAAAATACAGTATCATTAACTGTTAACTCTAATTACAATGCTAGCCTTAGCTCTCTAGAACTTATCTTCTGACTACAAATTTCTACCCTTTGACCATCTTCCCAGTCTCTGCAAGCTTTCCCCCCCCTGCATTTCTAATCTGTGTGAATAAGGTCACAATCCACCTACCAGATTTTCAGTCGGAACCTGAGTTATCATAAATATCTCTTTTCCTCATCTCCAATTTATAATCATCACCAGGTCTTATCTATCTTTTTCCTTAAATACTTTTTCACCTAACCCAACATCCCCACTATCTCAGTTATCCCTTAGAACTTAAAGTTGGCTATGGTCTTCTGACTCCCTATCACAGATATTCTCTGCCTCCAAAACAGCTTCATCTGCAATGTAACATGAATATTTTTTGTTGTTTCTGTTCTTCCAAGTTTAAGTTCATTTTTAATATCTCTAAGAGATCTCCTTTACTCCTTACCCTTGCTCAGGAATTGGTTTTTATATTCCCCTATAGTCCCATACCCTCCCTAGGAGTGTGTCTACCAGACACATACCACACTGTTTTACTCTTTTGTCTCTTCCATTAGAATGCAAATTCTTTAACATCAAGAACAATAATACATTTAATTGCACAGATTCTCATAAGTCATAGACACACTAGTCATTCAATAAATATTTGGTGCATGGATAAGTAAATTAAAAATGGAATTAATAAGCATATTATGAGAACTGTTAGAGTAATTTAAGATTACTTTAGAAAACAGTCATGAAATCCCAATCTAGGATGATACCTTACTATTTTTTATTAAAACATTTTACAAATGACAAATAGTGGAAGCTATTTCAAATTGGTCATCTGGGAGAGAAAAATGCTGGACTCTAGACCCAACAAGACAGCAAACATTTACTGTAAAAGGTTATATAGTAATAATTTTTAGGCTTGAAGGCCATAAAGTCTCTGTCAGAGTTACTCAACTCTATCACTGTAACAGGAAAAAAGCCATAGACAATATGTCAATGGGCATGACTGTATTCCAGTAAAACTTGATTCACAAATACAGGGAGCTCATTGGATGCAACCCACAGGGGCTACAGAATGCAGTCCCCTGCTCCAGACCTCAGGAAAGGAATACTTACCAGTAACAATGCATAGAAATATAATGGAATGTATGTATTGATCTTGTATCCTGCAAGCTTACTGTACATATTTATTAGTCTAATAGTTTTTAATTCGTGTGTATGGATTCCTTAGGATTTTCTGTATATAAGATCAGTATCATGTGAGCACAGAGATAGTTTTCTTTCTTTCTTTCCGTTCACATGACTTCTGTTTCTTTTTCCTGCCTAGTTATCCTGTCTAGAACCTTAAGTACAAGGATATCCTGGTCTTGTTCCTTATATGAGGGAGCAAGTATTTAGTCTTTCATCATTAATTATGATGTTGGCTGTTTTTGTTTTTTGTTGAAGCCCCTTATTAGGTTGAGAAAACTCCCATCTAATTCTGGTTTAGTAAATGTTTTTATCATGAAAGTGTTTTGAATTTTGTCAAATGCCTTTATTATATCTATTTAGGTATCACATGTTTTTGTCTTATATTCTCTTAATATGGTATATTTATTTTTTTTGGGGGGGTGTTAAACCAACCTTCCCTTCCAGAGATTACTCCCACTTGGTCACATCATGTAATTTTTTTTAATATGTTGCGGGGGATGCCTGGGTGGCTCAGTCAGTTAAGTGTCTGAACTCTTGGTTTGAGCTCAGGTCATGATCTAAGGTTCCTGTGATTGAGCCCAGTGTTGGGCACCTTGCTTAATGCAGAATCTGCTCATTCCTCTTCCTCCCCCTTGACTTCTCCCTGCCAGGCAAGTGCTTGCGCTTCCCTGTGCACACTCTCTCTCTCAAATAAATAAAACCTTTATTAAAAAAAAAAGTTCCTCTCTCTCTAAAAAAAAACAAAAAAACAAAACTGCATTTGGTTTGCTAGTATTTTGTTGGGAATTTTGCATCTATATAAGAGATACTTGCACATAGTTTCTTTTCTTGTGTTATGCTTGTTTTGGTATCACGTAACACATACTTCCTGGAAATGTTTGGGAAATGTCCTCCCACACTTCTATTTTTTTTTTTTTTTTCCAAGAGTCTGTGAAGGATGATGATGCAGATTTTACTTGTAAAAGTCAGTAGTGATATATTCTTTTGTTCTTGATTTGAGTAATTTGAGTCCTCTCTTGTGCTTAGTGTAGCTAAAGTTTTGTCAATTTTATCTTTATAATCAAATTTCAGTTTTCTTGATTTCTCAATTCAGTTTCTCAATTTATTTTCTCTTTTAGATATTTTCAGTCCAATATTTATTATCTTCCACTTGGTTTAGTTCACTCTTTTTTCCTGGTTCTTAAAAGGGAAGTTTAGGATACTGATATGAGTTCTTTCATCTTAACATAGGCACATAAAGTTACCAATTTCACTCTGAACACTTTTGGCTGTATTTATGACTTTTGGTATGTTTTGTTTTTGTTTTCATCTCAAAAAATTTTCTAATTTCCCATTTGATTTCATCATTTATGTCTTGGTTCTTTAGAAGCGTTTTGTTTAATTTCTATATATTTGTGAATGTCCCAAGTTTCCTTCCCTTATTCATACCTAAATAAATTGTATTCTTTTCAGAGAACGTGCTTGGTATAACTTTAATTCTTTTAATTTTATTAAGGTTTATTCTTTTGGTCTAACATAAGGTCTATATGATTATAGCATTGTTCCCTGTCTTCTCTTTCCTTGTTGGTCTGCTGCTTTGCTGTTCTTTTCATTATGGAAAGTGTGGTACTCCAACGATTAATGTTTACTTCTGTTCCCTCCAGTTCTGCCAGTTTGTTTATTTTGGGACTCTCTTGTTCAGTGCATATATATTTTTAATTATGTTTTCATGATAGATTTACCCTTTAATCCTTTTTAAATGCCATTTATTGTCTTCAGTGTCTCTTTTTCCTGTCTAAAGTCTATTTTGTTTAACATCTTTGGATCAACTCCAGCTTTTTTTCATGCTGTTTACATTATCTATTTTTCACGTTGGACTCATTTGTGTCTTTGAATCTAGATCCTGTGTTTTGCATTGCACATGGCATAGCATCACAGATTGTGTGTGTGTGTGTGTGTGTGTGTGTGTGTGTGTGTTTTGTCTAATTTCTTCCTTTGGGTTGGAGTGGGATATAGACTTTGGTACTGAGAGTAATTCTAGAGGAACAGAATTACAGGGATGTTTTCTGAATTGGTCCTGGGGTTTTGGAATTGGCTCTCTACTCTGCTTAGATTTAGGGGAAGTAATGACTCTATTTCCAGTGGTAAAGGGGACATGGATATTGGCAGGCTGATCCTAATGGTGCCAGAAAAAGTAAGGTAAAAAAACTCACCATTCAGGATTTCATATTATTAGCTCAAGCTCAACATAAATGACCTGAAAATTCAATGTCTTCTCTGAAAGAAACCTTTATTTCCTATAGCCATGGAGCTGAGATTTCTAAACAAACCCACACTTTTCTGTAAATGGCTGAATTACAATATAAATTAATTTCCCAGCCTTACAACATGTATGCTATTAAATGAGGTCATTGATTTGGAAGGATTGGGGTCTTCAGAATTTAAATAGGGTCCCATGGGCAGATTCTGATGAAGCAGGAAACATTGAACTACTAAACTCTGCTCAGTCTTTCTTGCTGGTAGAAGCTGCCCATCTACTCCTGTTTGGGACCCACACATCACTGTAGTCTAACCATCAGAATTGGGACTTATGAACTTCAGATAATCAGTAGAATTTTAACTCAAGTCCGTCTCACAGTGTATCCAGTGATTACCCAAACCCATCCTACAGTTATATGTCTAGTTCCAGAATGTATAACGGGAATGTACTCAGCAACTGGCAAAATCCATAGATTGGGTCCCTGACTTGTGGATTGAGGGCTCTTGTGGTAGAAAAGGGACGTGGAAGCCACTAGAACTGCCTCTGACCAGGAAAATAGTAAACATAAAACAACAGCGCATCCTGGAGGGATTCCAGAGATTAGTGTCCCTATCAAGAACTTGGAAGAATCCAAGGTGGTGATTCCCACCACATCCCCATTTGACTCACCTGTTTGGCCTGTGCAGAAAGCAGATAGATTTTGGAGAATGACATTGGATTATCACAAACTTAAACAAGTGGTGAATCCAACTGAAGCTCCTGTTAGAGATCTGGCTTTACTGCTGGAGCAAATTATCACATCTTCTGCTATCTGGTATGTAACTTTTTATCTGGAAAGTGATTTCTTTTTTCTTGATACCTGTTAGTAAAAACCACCGGAAGCTGTTTTCGTTCAGCTGGTGAGGAGAGCAATATACCTTCAATGTCGTATCTCAGGGTTACGTTGACTCTCCAGGCCTATATCGTAATTTAGTTCAGAGGGATCTTAACTGCTTTTCCCTTCTATAAGATATCACACTGGTCTATTACCTTGATGATATTATGCTAATTGGACCGAGTGAGCAAGAAGTAGCAACTATTCTACTTATTGGAAAGACATTTGTATGCCATAGGGTCCAGTGGTGTGGGGCAATTTGAGATATCCCTTTTAGACAAAGGATAAGTTATTGCATCTGGCCTCTCCTACAACAAAAACAGAGGCACAATGCTTAGTGGGTCAGTTTGGATTTTGGAGGCAGCTTAGTCCTCATTGGAGTAAGTGTGTTGCTACTATCCATTTAACCTAGTGACCTGAAAACTTAAAATTCTGAATGAACACAGAGCAAGAAAAGCCTCCAAAACAGGTCTAGGCTGCCATGCAAGATGCTCTTCCACTTGGTCCATAATGAACCAGCAGATCTAAGGATAATTAAAGTGTCAGTGTCAAATACAGATTTTGTTTATGGGGCCTTTGGTAGTACCTTATAGATAATCATGGCACAGAACCATAGGATTTTGGAGTGAAGTGCTAGATTTCTCTGTGGATAACTACTGTCCTTTTGAGAAACAACTTACTTGCTATTGGGCTTTAGTAGAGATTGAATGTTTAACCATGGATCGCCAAATAAAATCTGAGATGCCTATCATGGAAGTTGGATGTGTTTAGAAGCAAGCCATCATCAAATGGAAGTTGTATATATGAGGTGATGTTCAAGCAGGCCCTGAATACACCAATAAGTTGCATGAGGAAATGGCCCAAATGTCCACGGTCCCCACTCCTGCTGCCTTCTCTTCTTTTTCCCAACCTGTACCAGTGGCCTCATTGGGAGTTCCCTGTGGTTTACTAAGAAAGAACTTTTGAGCCTAGTTTACAGATCTTACAAATGGTTCTGTGTGATATGCAAGCACTACCCCAAAATAAACAACTGTAGCAGTATAGTTTCTTTCTGGAGCATCCCTGAAGTTGGAGAGGGAATTCCTCCCTGTTGGTAGAATCTTGAGCAATATACCTAGTTCATTTCTCTAAAAGAAGTGGTCAGATGTATGAGTGCATATTGATTTATAGGCTGTGACCTCTGATTTGACTCAATGGTCAGGGACTTGGAACAAGATTAGAAAATTGATGATAAGGAGGTCTCAAAAAGATCTATGTGGATAGATGTCTCTGAATGGGCAAAGAATGTGAAGTTATTTGTGTCCCATGTGAACGTTTGAAAAAGTGTTACCTCAGCAGAAAAGGTTTTTAATAAACTGGTGTTCTGTGCATACCAGTTAGACTTTTTCTCCTAGGCACTTTTGTCATTGACCAGTGGGCTCAGAACAAAGCACCCATGGTGGCACAAATGAAGGTTATATATGCGCTCAGGAACATGAACCAGTGAACCACTCACCAAAACTGACCTGGTTACCAAAACTGGTGATTGCTTGATCTGCCTGCAGAAACCAACAATGAGTCTCTAGTATAGCACCATTTTCTGGCTTAGTCAGCCACCCACCTGGTAACAGATTGATTACATTGGACTATTTCTATAATGAAAATATAAGCACTTTGTTCTTATTGGAATGAATAGACACTTTCTCTGGGGTTAGTACTTTTTCAGTTGTTCACAGGATGTTGGTCTCATGTTAAGCAGAAGTATTGTCTTCATTTGGAGATTAAGTATAATTTAAGGAGATACATGTGGGTCCCAAGTTAACAAGGGTAGAACTGGGATGGTTATTTTTGTGTCAACTTGGCTAGGTTATAGTACCCAGGTATTTAGTCAAACACCAACCTAGGTGTTGCTGTGTAGTTATTTTGTGAACATTACAATCAATTGATTTAAATAATGGAGATTATTCTCAGTAATATAGATAGGCCTCATCCAATATGTTGAAGCTCTTAAGAGCAAAAAGAGAGGTTTCCTGGAAAAGAAATTCTGTTCCTGGACTGCAGCATTAGCTCCTGCCTGACTTACCTGCCTGCCAGGCTGCTCTACTAATTTTGAACTTGCCAGTCCTCACAATCATGGGAGCCAATACCTTAAAATATGTCTTAATAGATATTGATTCTGTTTCTCTGGAGAACCCAGAATGATAGTGTTTACTCCATTTACTTTTTAATGTAATTACTGATTCTTGGGATTTATGTCTGCTATTATGCTGTTTTTGTTCCTTATTTATTTTTTGTTTCTCTATTTTTCCCTTATATTAAATAGACATTTATAACATACTATTTTAAGTTTTGTTTTTTACTATGCTTTTTCAGATATTTTCTTAATTGTGTCCCTGAGGATTATAATTTACATCTTAACATAAAATTTTCTTCTTCTAACTAATATCAACTTAATTTTACTAATATAATAAATAATTACTCCAAAATAGCTGTTTTCTCTTCCCTGTTTGCACTATTATTACCATGCAAGTGACTCTTTTATACATTATAATCCCTTTAACACAGTTTTGTAATTATTACATTATGCAGTTGTCTCTTAAATTAGGAGAAAAAAGTTACATACAAAAATGCATTTTTTTGAAAACGGACATTTTTAAATAATGTTTTCGCTCTAACATTGGGGACTTCTATGGTTTCATGCAAATATTAGGATTTTTGCTATTTCTGTGAAAAATGCTGGTGGAATTTTAATAGGAATTGCATTGAATTTGTAAGTTGCTTTGGGTAACATGAACATTTTCAAAATACCATTCCAAACAATCTTGAGAAAGAAGAATAAAGCCAGAGGCCTCACACTTTCCGATTCCAAACTATAATACAAAACTATAGTAATCAGAACAGTAGTATATCAGCATAAAAATGGACACATAGATCACTGGAACAGAATAGAGACCCCAGAAATAAACTCATGTGTATATGGTCAGTTAGCTTGACAAAGGTACCAAGAATATACAAGGGGGAAAGGATGGTTTCTTCTATAAGTGGTGTTGGGAAAACTGGATAGTGATGTGCAAAAGAATGAAACTGGACCCAATTCAAAATGAATTAAAGACTTCAATATAAGACCTAAAACCATAAAGTTCAAAGAAGAAAACATAGGGGATAAGCTTCTTGATGTCATAGGTCTTAATGAATAATTTTTTAGATTTGACATCAAAATCACAAGCAACAAAAGCAAAAATAAGTAAGACTACATTGAACCAAACAACTCTTCACAGCTCAGGAAACCATCAAAATGAAAAGACAGACCTATAGAATGGGAGAAAATATTTGCAAACCTTGTATCTGAAAAGGAATACTATCTAACATATAAAAAGATCTTGTACAACTGAATAGCAGAAAAAAATGATAAAAAATGGGCAGAGGAACTGAATGGCCATCTTTCCAAAGATGACCTATAAATGACCAATAGGTATATGAGAAGATGCTCAATATTCCTAATAACAGGGAAATGCGAATCAAAACCACAACTAGGTATCCCCTTACACCTGTAAGAATGGTTATGATTAAAAAGATGGGAAGTGTTGGCAAGGACATGGAGAAAAGGGACCCCTTTTACACTGTTGTTGGGAATGTAAACTGGTACAGCCACTATGGAAAACAGTATGGAGATTTATTAAAAAAAAATACAAAGAGATCTGCATATAATCCAGCAAACTCACTTCTGAGTATATATATCCAAAGGAGATGAAAACAGGATATCAAAGAGATATATGCACTCCTATCTTCACTGCAGCATTATTCACATTAGCCAAGGTATGGAAACAACCTATGTGTCCATCAGTGCATAAGTGTATTAAGAAGATATGGTGTACATACAGTGGATTCCTATTCAGCCATGAGAAAAAAAACATGTCACCATTTGCGACAATACGATTGCACGAATGGAAACTGCAGGCATAATACAAGGGAAATAAGCCAGACAAAGGCAAATACTCTATGATATCACTTATATATGAAATCTAAAAAAGCTTTAACTTACAGAAACAGACTAGAATTGTGGTAATTAGGGGCTGGGTGTGGGGAAAATGGAGAGACGTTGATTAAAGAGTACAGACTTCCAGTTATAAGACTAAAAAGTCCTGGGGATCTTAATGTATAGCATGATGATTAGTTAATAATATATATTATATACTTGAAAGTTGCTAGAGAGTAAATCTTAAATGCTCTTACCACCCAAAGTAAAAAAAATTATGTGGTATGATGGAGGTGTTAGCTAATGCTAGGGTGGTAATCGTTTTGCAATATAAATGTATCATTTCAACATGCTGTATACCCTAAACTTGTACAATGTTACATTTCAATTACATCTCAATAAGGCTGGAAAAAATAAGTAATATAAATGTTGCTACTCTAGAAATCAGCCCCCCTCCCTGAGTTTGGTGCTTTTAACTGTGTGTTGCTTTTGTTTTTGTTGTTGATGCTGCTGTATTGACGGGCCTGGATATTCTGCAAAATACATGTCTGTTCTTGTGTACAAACACTCAAGCTTCATCTCAGTTTAGTGTTGAGGTAATACTTGGGGAGAAACTTCTTTAAATCCCTTGAACCATTAAACGTCCTGAGCAACCCCTCCCATGTTCCAGCTGTTTATAACTCTCACTTGGGCAACATCAGCCAAAGATGAGAGTTTGGGACCTCTCAAGTCACTCCTGGGAATACCACAGCCTTACACTTTTGTCCTCTGTATCCTTAAGGGATAGGTTTCTGCTTTTCAAAGACCCCTGTACCCATCTCACTCTCGGGTATTCCATTTCAGATTTTTGGTCAGGCTGTTGTTAACCTTAACTAGTATCTCCTCCCATAGAACCACAGTATTAGGGAAATGTCGCTGATAGTTTTTGGCAAAAGTCTTAAGGAATGAGGGATTTTCCCACTGAGCAAGCCACCAAATAACGTCATGCCTTATGATTAGAACTTTTCCAAGGAGTATCCAGACAGGAAGTGCTAATTAAATAATTGTTAATATTATATCTTCAAAAAATGTAATGTCCTTATAGTGTGTGTTCTTATATACTTTGTCTTGTTTGAAAATCTCTGTAACCCTGTAAGGTTAGGCTAAGCTAGTATTTTTATCTTGCTTGCACAGTTGAGGAAGGTAAATGTAGGACACCTGTCTGTGGTCAAATTGGTAACAACTGGTGGGACACATAATTCATGCTTAAGTATTTCTTATTCAGTTCTATTTGTTGATAAGAAACTAGTGATCAAAGATAATGAGATGATTCAAAGAAACTGAATTAAAGAAGAGAACTTGAAGAAATGGGTTCTATTCAGTTAAGAACATTTATTTTGCATCTATGTTCCTGTTGCATGACAGATAAAATATTTTTATAATCATCCAAACATAATTTTTCTCATCTTTGTATAAAAATGACTTGGTTAATCAGTATTTCAGTTTGCAATAATATTGGACCCAAAAAATCATGAAAAGTAATTGTGAACAAATGAGTAACTGATTTTCAGGACTAAAAAAAAAATGAGACTATGACAATTATGGACCAAGCATCATCACACGCAGAAGCACAAACACAACCAGTCTCACATGTCGTTAATCTAGTTATTAACTATGATACAGTCTCACACAATGCAGCTTCCTCTTACCTTACAGAGTCCTCAGCATCCCATCTTTTTCCTAATTTTAAGGTGTCTTTCATTACCACATAAAAATGTCCTAATAATTTAATTTAGTAAGCAGCCTTTATGATGGTCTCCACTGATTCCAAACTCTGGTATTCACGTCCTTGTGTAATCTTCTGAATGTGGATTGGATTTTTAATAGAATATAGAAGAAGTGATGGAATGTCACATGTGAGATTAGACTATCTAAAGACTGATTCGTCTTAGGAGCTCTCTCTAGCTCTCCCATGGACGGCTTACTCTGGGGTAAACCAGCTGTCAGTTCATAAAATAGTCATGTACAGAGGCCTTACGTGATCAGCTTGGAAGTAAATTTTCTCAGGCTTGCCAAGAGACGTAAGAATGAACATGGAAGCAAAACCCTCCCCAATTAAACCTGTAGGTATGTGCAGCCCAGGCCAGCACCTTGTGAGAAATGTTAAATCAAAACCACCCAGCTAAATTGCTCCCAGATTCCTGACACAGGAAAATGTAAACTAACGAATGTTTGTTTTCAGCCACTGCATTAATTTGTTACACAACAATAGATAAGGATTATAGTGAGCGAAAATAAGATTTTTCTAAATCTGATTCTGTTTGAATGTGTAATATGTGTACATGAATCCGGCTACACTGATGGCTTTTAAAAGTGTTTGGCCACTCCAGGAGGTAGAGTGACCTATTCTTTGGAGGGGTGATTTTGAGCAGTGATTCTTGAAGGATGCGGGAGGATGGCTATTAGGGTGCATGTATTTGAATATCCAAGACATATGTGTTTCAGAAAACACTCCAAGGTAATTCAGAAATGTCTTCTTTTCATGCCAGTTAGGAATCACCACGTTACATAAATTGGGAATAAAACCTTGGCAGAAATTAGAACAACACTAATCAAGCAGAGATAAACTATGAATATGTGAATATTATCCTGTGAAGAATTTATCTTTACCATATGGAAATAAGGTCTCCCAATTATGATGATTTTGGTTGTGTAGATCTTGTGCATGTATGGCATTCCCATGAGAGCATTATAATATATGGAGAGAATTTTACTAGTTTCTCTCTTGTTTATTCTTGTTCACTTTCATATCTGCTTATAACTCTCATATCAAACATCATTATGTTTGTATTGCCCAGGCATAGGATGTTCAATAAATGTAATCTTTGGTTCAAATAAATATTTTTAAGAGGCTGTAGGACTTAAAATTTGAAATAATGTATGACTTTCCTGGGAAGGAGTTGGGAGAAAATATGACTAAAGATAGCTCTCAAGGAGGCTTAATGGCTCAGAGACTCCAAAGAGGGCTGACTGAGAATCTTTTAGTAGAAGCATTTGTAAATGAAGTAACTGGAAGTTTGGGGATATTATGGAAATAGTCTTTCTATTAAAGAAATGCCTTTAAAACAAAGCAACATCATGTTGGAATATGCAGTGTTTATCTGCTCCACCTCACCAGGTCATAGACTCGGAAAATTACACAACCCCTTCACCTATTTCATTTAATTAAATTATCTGCAATTGATGAGAAACACAGGGTAGATGTGACCATTCTAGTTTTATAGTTGAGAAAAATCAGGTTCCAAAAAGTAGGAACAGGACTTTGAAGTCAGAATCTACACTGACTTGTGCATTACTGAGCATTTCCATAAAAATGGTATGATCTGTGAGTCTAGTGGGGGTGACAGAAGAGATCAGGGTGACCCCTGTTGAGAACCTGAAGGAATGGGAGTGCCAGTGGTTTCAACAAATAGACAAAACCTAAGAGAAATCCGTGACTAGATACAGATCCCTATTTAAGAGTAGGTTACTCAGAGGCAGCTTCCTGTGATATTTTTGTCTGTAAAATGTCATTGGAATACTGATACTACCTGTAAATAAAACAGTAACTCTAAGTAAAAATTAAAACAAGGAAATAAAACATGGCAAAATAAAAAAAAAAAAAAATTCTTCCCTATGGCAGACCAGTACCAATTGGATATTTCTGGCACAGGTTATAGTTCCTTAACATAAGTTTGGAAACCCAATAAGCATAGAATGCTATTTAGTGTAATTATGTGATTCTGTCCATAATTTAAATCTTTAATGTGTTTTTAAGGAGTTCACTATTTTGATAAATCACAGTTAAAAGCTGAAGCAAGAAAAAAAGAGAGAAAATGTTCTGCCTTCATTAAAAAATCAGTTATAGTTAATTGGAATAGTGCAGAACTATTATAATACAGATCATATAATAAATTATATATGTTCATTAGCTATAGCATAGTTAAGAATATAATATGGAATATTTATAATTGAGAGAAACTAGTACAGATACAGTTCATATTCCTATTTAATAATGCTAGTTTAAACAGTCACCAAAATACTCAGTATTTACATACTTCATTTACATTTCTTAGGCATAATGTTGAATCAATAAAAATACCTCAAACAGCCAACTGCCTCAAAATCTTCTTCAAAATTGTCATGTGACAATCGTTCTAAGCAGTTAGTGGGCAGCTCCTGACTTTTCTCCACAGGGCTTGTACTTGAGCCTAGTGTAGGGTTTGACTCCTTTGGAGGAAGAAGGGCACAAATTCAAAGAAACAACAGGTGAATTTGACATGGTGTGATCTTTGATATCTGCCAGATATGAGAAGGCAGCAGAGAAAGAAAAAACACTCCATTTAGTAGCAACAGGCTCAGTGTGAGAGCTAATCAGGATCCTGGTTGGAAAAGGAATAAGGTAAATTCAATTGAGATCTGTTCCTAGTGAGAATGGTAGAGATCAACTGTTACCTTGTTCTGATTGGCCTTTTGGTAATTGGGATGTGCTCACTTATCTTTTTTTCTATACTTGGATAGGGATGGAGCTCTTTGGAAAATCATAGCTTTAGTGACTTAGGCTTTAACTAAGGGATTTTTAATCTTAGACTAAATTTGTTAAATCACTTAATTAGCTACTGTCTAACTATCAAGTTGTTCATTCACTGAACAGGAACAACAAAACCATTCAGGGAGGATTGCATGAGAAATAAGGTTACCAGCTACCACCTCTGATTTTGTAGGATTTGGTAAATATTTGGCACAGATTGAGTGTGTATGTGGATTTATGTGGAGGAGAAGAGAGAAAGTTCATTCAACAGATAGACTCTGTTTTTAATCTCAAATAGTGTATCTTTTTCAGGGAGAAGCCCCTAGTCACTCCTAATTTCATTTTTCCTCATCTAGATAATTCATGAAAATAAAACACAGTGAGATAAACAAAGCTGCTTTAAAATTTTACTAAAATTGTTAGCCTAATACACAAGAGGAAGAGGTGAACAGTTAAATCAGTAATTTACTGTTTTGCAAACTAGAAGGTGACACATAATGGATTTGGTGAATCTATGATTATGTTTTTCATTTAGAGCCAAATATGAGTTTAAACAGAACATTGAGTTTCATGGCCAAAAATCATCCGGCAATATTGGCACAGTGTGTCTGTTTATGTTAAGACTGTATCAACGTAAAAGTTTTCTAAATTTGGGTTTTACAGCTAAAGATGAGAACAAATGAAAATGCAATATTGAAATCATTCTATGTTTAACTTCTCTAGAACTAAAGTTATATTTTGGCTCTTTCCATACGATACCAAGTGTGGAGGGTGGTGAGAAAGAGAGTATTCTTTTTGACATTATCCTGAATCATCCAGATGAACAATGAAAAATATCACTGAATCTTCGTGCTCAGGAAGTTTTACTATATTAGTGTATCAACTGACTTTTATCTTTCTTTTTTTTTTAAAGGGGAGAAGGTTAGTTTTTCTCAAATTACAGCAGATGGGGCTTACTCATTATAACTCTAGAATTCCAAAAAGTTTATAAATCTGTGTGTGTATACATATATGTGTATGTGTGTGTACATATATATGTGTATATATATATATATATACACACACTCATATACCAAAATACGTAATTTTCAAAAATATTTGGCCTATATCAATAGTAAAAAGTCCAGTAGAAACAGCTAGTGCATTTGAAAACCTATGTTTCTAAAAAAGAATAGCAAAGTATTTGTTACAGGACAAAAATACTAATTTCTTTAAAAAAAACTATTTGAGAATAATGAAAATTCAAATTTGCTTTGTGAATCAAACTCTTGTCAACTTCCAAAAACGGCACAGCATCAACTCTAATTATATACACACATGCACTTAAAATAATTAAATCCTTCTATATTGAATGGCATACTATGGCAAACAAAGTCAGATAAAATTAAACTTCATGTTTTAGACTACTAAAGCATATGGAGAAATGTGATTAGATGCATATGTTTTGTACACAAATAAATTATTTAAACATTTCTAATCCTGGCTTTGATCACTGTCTAGCCCCAATGACCCTAAACAAATTAAATTATAAACCCCAATTTTTTCATCGGTAAACAGGAGTTAATATTATCTACTTCAAGGGTTTTGGGGAAGATTAAATTTGTTTGACTATATAAAGCACTTGGCCCAATGCTTAGTAAGGTAGTGCCTCTCTATACTTTTGAAAGTTAATACATTTGATGTTATTGTTCTGGGAAAAACCTAGAAGAGACTCCTGGTTATTCATTCAGATGTTTTTCTTTTTAAAACATCTTGTTCCTGCAAGGGTATTTTACTACTTTTTTGATAGGCATCTTCTGGTAACAATGATAATGATAATAATAGCTATTGTTACTGAGTTCTTTCTACATGCTGAGCAATGGGCTGAGCACTTCAATGGATCCCTCTCTGTCTGACCCAATAGTAAATTTAATTGCATTATGGGATTCACTTAGATGATAGGCCAGCCCCCATCATGGCAGGTAGTGTTGGAGAATGCAGAGAGAATGCGTGCCTATGCAACCATTAAAATGGAGACATGCACACAAAAACTGTACAACTACCTTGTATAATGTTACTTGAAAATAGTAAAATCAGACTAGTATTTACAATGAAGAATCCTCTGTCTAGCATCATAGATAGGTTGCCAGCCAGTAATACCTGCATGGAACATATTGTGAAGTTACAACTCTGGCAGTGGGTTTGGAATAAGACTTGAGTCTGCTTCCCAGGATTAAACATGACATTTAGAAAACACGTTTTTTTTTTTTTTTTTTTTTTTTTAGAGAGTATGAGAGAACAGGGGGGGTGGGGAGAGGGAGAGACAGAATCTCAAGCAGACTCTGTGTGGAGTGTGGAGCCAGACATGGGGCTTGATCTCAAGACCCTGAGATCATGACCTGAGCTGAACTGAGAGTCAGACACTCAACCAGCTGAGCCACCTAGATGCCCCAGAAAATGTGAGATTCTTAGAAAGTAAATTACACTAGGAAATCAAGTTCTTGATCTATGAAATCAAAATAACCTATAGTCTTTTGTCCCTTTTGGTGATTAAAAGATACACTGATATAAAAGTGTTAGGTAATATCATGCACCTGTGTACCATCAGGCTAGTTTTTGTGGGGGTTTTTTGTTATCTTTTTTGGTGTTTTTGTCTTTGTTTTTGTTTTGTTTTTTGTTTGCATTTATAAATATTGATAGAACTCAGTCATGGTACTTGTTACTCTTGCTATATAACAAACTGCCCCAGAACTTAGTCACACAAAACCACCATTTTATTTATTATACTCTTAGATTCTGTGGGTCAGGAATTCAGGAAGAACAAAGAGGAGATGACCTGTATCTTCTCCATGATATCTGTGCTCTCAGCCGGGATGAATTTCATGGCTGAGGGTAACTTGATAACTGAAGATGAATAAAGTAAATTGGAATTATATGGAAGCATTTTTACTCACATGGCTGGTAATTGATGTTGCCTGTCAGCTGAAACTTTAGCTGAGGCTTTCAGTTGGAGCACTTGCATGTGGTCTTGTCATATGGTGCCTAAGTTCATAGAGGGAAATTCCTGAGAGGAGGTCTCTGGAGAACAATCATTTTGAGGGACAAAGTGAGAATTACATGGCTGTTTATGAACTTGGAAGTCATGACATCACTATTCTATTGGTTAAAGCAGCTGCAAATCACCTGATATTCAAGGAGATAAACCATAGGCCCCCTACTCTTGATGCAAGGACTATCAAAGAATTTGGAGGCCATGTTTTAAAACCATTTAAGTCCTATTGGAATTCTGGGTTTATGATAGTGCTTTCCATTCCTTCCTGATCCCAAGAATACAATATTCACCTAAACAAGGAATTTACAGTCTTACTTCCCTCTCATCAAAGTTAATGGAAGATATTACACCCAACTAGCTAACCTGCATTCTTTTAATGGCATGAAAATAGCTTGAAATTCAGTCTTTTTCAAAATATAGTAGGGAACTTCTCCATCTTTTCTAATAGCAAGTCCTATATTTTTTTAAACTTCTTTATTCCTATGTTAATAACCAAGTGAAGTTCAGAATTAACAATTACTGGCATAATTCAAACACATAAAATCTATTTGACATAAATATCCACGTAATTTGTAATGAGTTAATACTGTAGTCTTGAATTACTGAGATATTGGTTTTTATTTACTTCGCTCATATATACATGAGATTATTTTTACAAATGCATGCAGGTAACATAAACACTTTGTGTTTTTTGTTTTTTGTCCTAAAGCCAAAGGGCTGTAATGAGTGAGTGTGGCTCTGAAAAGTAATATAGTTAATGTGTTATAAGAGAAATATTAATTTTATTAATAAGCTAATTATTTTCAGTCAAATTTCAAACTCTTTGGTAGAATTAGGACGTTTTCAAAATTTGAATTTTAATATTTTCCTTGCTGAAAGGTACACCAGTATTTAATGCAATGTCAACACAATACTTGTGTAACACATAAGCATATTATTTTAGATGTTTGTGTATATTGACACCTTATGCCTTGGGTATTAAGTACCATGGGACAGGTGATTTGCTTTGTATAATGCTATGTGTAGGAAGGTAATTACTACTTTTTGATCATGGTGGATAATGGTTGTAATTAGTGCAATAAGAATCATAATTAAATATGTGACACTATAAAATGCACAGTTAAGGTTGTGACTTAATGAATAAAGACTAAAAGTTTATAAAACAAGACTATGAATTAAATACACAAGCCAAAAACAAACCTATTTTTGAAAATTGTGTGGGAGTGTTAATTATTGAATGAGGACATCCAGTGAGAGAAATTCAGAAGTTCTTGGAGAATGTCTCTGCAATTTGTAGTGGAGTCCAGTATCCGAGGCTGCAGATTAAATGAGAAGAGGCTGTGGGTTGTCTCTTTCCCAAGTTAAACAAAGAAAGCTTTAAAAATGAACATTGAAGATGAATAAAGTAAATTAGAGTTCTTGCAGAGGTAATGAAGGCCAAGATTCCATTTGGAAAATACTTCAAGTGTTTGAAAAGGGGAGATTTTGTTAGAGAGGAGAGCCTCTTTCAAGACTCAGCTAAGCTGTCACTTGACACCCTAGGATCTACCAAATGCCTCTTCTAGATGCTAATTTATCATTCAGCACATGCATCCTTACAAAGTTAGATCAATATATAATGCCCAATCAATATTGGGCACTGGATGTTTTAGTTTGGATATCCTGGGAGCAGATCATGATCTTAGGATACTAATGCAAGTGACTTATTTGGTAGGTGAAGGAGGACTTGGTATCAGAGTAATGAAGTAAAGATAAGCAAGAGGAGGCGGCCCATACATGGTACACTATAAAGGCAACTAGCATTATATGACTGGACCTTAATCCTGTGAGGAAATCATGAGAAAACCAGGATTAAACTTACCCTCTAGTGTTAGGACACAAGTAGGTCCATCAGTCCAGGATCCTTAAACCTTAACTTCTTTCAGTCATTGGTTGTGGGCTCTGCACCGGTATAAGCATTTCTGATTTCTAGCCTACTATGGAGAAAACCTTCAGGCTCAGGGATAAATATTATGGTGGAATAGGCTGAAGCACACTGGGGTAAGAAGGCTGGTCTGGGCACAGAAAAAAGCCTGATGCACATGTGCAGGCTAGATTTTTGTATCATTTGAGTGGATATTTAATGCACTTATTTTACTCATGCATTAAAAAAATTTGGTAAGAGACTAATATGCCAATACATACTTTGTTCTGGCAAATAAATATGAGCAAAGTATTAAAATAAGTAAACTCCTGGCTATTCTTGAGTGGCTATAAACTTGTATCTTCATTGCCTAGAGTACTGCCTGCCATCTATTAAGCCATATATTTGTGGAATGATTGAATGAGTGAGAAAGCAAATAAATCCATAAACAAAAAAATTAACCCATTAGCACAAAACTTATGTTAACTGATTCTAATGAAGTATACAGCAAAAACAGTTGATGGAATGATGATTGAATGGGTAGGCAACTTTGGATCCAGTGTCAGAAAAGGCCATTTTGAAGTATGACATTTTAAGATAGGCCTTGTTAAAATCTGGCACAAGTTAACTTGGTTATTGTTCATTGTTATTTGGTTATTTTTGGCAAATATTTGTACTGCCAAACTATAAGTAAAGGCAAAGTCTAGCTATTTCCCCCTTCAAATTTTCTTCTCCATCAAAGTAAAAGCTAGTTTTAGGCCATATTCCATTGTACACTCTTAAATATCTCCAACATAATGTGTTAGGAGATAGCTTGATTTATTTCTCACCTCAGTAAAGGAGAACACTACTTCAACATAGCTTTGGTAGTATCTCCAATAGAGAAGGGCAAAATCAGATTTTATTGAGAACTTAGTTTGGGTTAAGGTGGGTCTTTCAAAGTGAGGACTTGGTTATGATTTGGTATTGATTATGATATCTTGGTTTAATATTGATGCAAACAGCAAAGCAAGAGTTTTTTTTTTTTTTAATTTTTTTATTGTTATGTTAATCCCCATACATTACATCATTAGTTTTAGATATAGTGTTCCATGATTCATTGTTTGTGCATAACACCCAGTGCTCCATGCAGAACGTGCCCTCCTCAATACCCATCACCAGGCTAACCCATCCTCCCACCCCCTCCCCTCTAGAACCCTCAGTTTGTTTTTCAGAGTCCATCGTCTCTCATGGTTCTTCTCCCCCTCCGATTTCCCCCCCTTCATTCTTCCCCTCCTGCTACATTCTTCTTCTTCTTTTTTTCTTTCTTAACATATATTGCATTATTTGTTTCAGAGGTACAGATCTGAGATTCAACAGTCTTGCACAATTCACAGCAAAGCAAGAGTTTTGAGTTGAGAAATTCAGAGTCTTAAGGCATAAACTACCTGCTGATGCCTTTTATCAAAGAGTCAGTGAGTTGTTTGAGAAGTTCCTATATGAACAATAAAGTTAATTGCCTGGAGAAGAGTTTCAAGGAATAGTAAACTTTTGACACTGAAGGCATTGGAATAGTAAGTTCACTGTAATGTGGACGGTAAGATGTATGGAGACTCTCAACATAATCAGTTATTGGGCCAATAGCTAGTAAACTGGAACCAAAAAAAATTCCTACAGTGGTTCTGTTTAATCTACAGTGACTCAGTTCTCAGTTTTTAGGTGCTCTAGTAAATCTTGAATGAAAAAAAAAAATTCAGACACAATTTCCAAACTATGGTTAGGATTAATAACTTTCTAGTCATCATCAGATATAAAATCTTCTGAAATTTTGGCTGAATATGTTCATCATAGAATCAAGTGTTTAGTGTCTCTAAAGGGTGAAGGCCTTACTTGATTCACCTACCCTTTTCATTTAAAGAATAGAGATATTTCTAAAATAGTCCACATATCTTCAGTACCATTAATTTTTACCAATAAAACCCATTTCCAATTTGCATTGTTAGCAAAAGATATGGTGATGAGAAGAGAAAAAAAGATGGCCCAAGTGCTGTAGGGTTAGATTTTGATTAAATGGGGTTTGAATACCTGAATGGGGTAATCAACCAAGTACTACTAGAATAGAGACCAAAGCTGTTTATGCCAAAGTCTGTTTTTTTTTTTTTTTTTTAATGTAAACTCTATAATAGTTGTGAAGAATGATTCCTGGATGATTCATGCAGGAGGAGAGTGCAACAAGTATAGGTGTCCAGAGAGGAGACAGACTTAGCATGTCTGAGAATCAGAGAGGCTATAGTTCAGAGGATAAAGATGAGATGATACTGGAGGGGAGGTCAGGAGCCAAGTCACATAGAGCTTTACTGTCTGTGGTAGATGATTTATTTTTTATCCCAAGGGAATATTCCAGAATAGAAAAACAGTGGGGGTGGGGGAGAAGAGAAAGGGATAGAAAATGAGAGCCACAATACAAATAAATGAAGGATGTAGATTTAAAGGAGAAGGGGATGAGATCCAGAGTACAAGCAGAGACACATGCATTGCAGAGGAGCAGATACACTTCCCCCCCATGGACTAGGATGGCAGGTTAGAAAATGGCAGTAAGATAAGGCGAGGTTTGTAAACTTATTGGCAGGAATACAATAGAATCCTTTCTTTGTTTCTATAGTACCAGTAAATCCGGAAGGAATTTTATTAGATGTTAATATCCATAAGTGGGGTGGTGGTCATTTTGAGGAAAAAAGGATGATATGAAGCTAAATCTTAAATTAGTATTTAATTTTGATTCACAGGAGAGGACCTGTACAGTGTAGAACATAATGGAAGAATGTTTATAGTGGCATGCCTCTCCTCCATCTTTTGTAACCACTTAGCTCTGGACCTTCATGTGTTTGCTCCATCAAGTAAAATAAAAATCCCACAATTAACACAGTTCAGAGCAGTTCAGTCTAAATAGCATTCCCCTTGGAGATGGTATCTTCCCTTTCCCAGTGACTTACCAAGCATTCCTTCCCACTACCTTTAAGTGATTCTGGCTGGATACATAGGTGATTGCTGTGTTTTTGTTCTTTTTATATTCTTAGAGATGTTTTAACACTCCAGATGTTTTATTGTCCAGTATAGATTGATATCCTAGGCAATCTTCTGTCCTTGAAATCAGGTTTTGTCTCTTTGCAGTTATATTTTTACTTGACTCTCACAGCCTTGAAGTGCTCTTCCAGAGTAGGGACTATCTCATGATTATCAGTGTTACTAAAATTCAATAGACTCTCAAAAGCTTGCTGAATGGAAGCACTGATTTGGAGGAAAATTAGTAAAGAGAGAACTAATAGGCCAATGCAATTGTTTGTATCAGGTTAAGTTAGCCGATTGAAAGAAAAATCAGCTTTAAAGAATTGCACACCATAATAACTTATTGGGTGCTTGAAATTTTCATTTTTTTTTTCAAATAGAAATTCTGTTGGTGGTGTTTAGTCTAGGTTTTCTTTGCACAATAATTGTAATTTGTAGGAGCTGTAACCAGGGTGGAAGTGAAGTCTGGTGCCAGTGGAGTTGTGATTGGCACTGCTCTGGATTGACCTTGCTTCTTTGTGAGAGGCAGACTAAGAGTAAGTGCTGAGAGCCAAGCATTAGCCTGGGAGCAGTAAGGATATTACTCATAGAAAGAGGGCAGGAAGATGGGGAGGAAGTGGCACAATTGATTCTTGTTTGATTTCCTGAACTGAGAGCTGTGGGCAATACATCCCCAAGGAAATGTGGATAATTTAGTACCTCTCTTGGGCCCAGGAAACTAGCTTAGATCCATTTGACATCTTGGCAGACTACTGGGTAGGGCTTATATAGCTCTGGGCACCATATCTTGGCAAACGGGAAGGCTGTAAATATTCCCCAAAAAGATAAATGAAGCTGGCCCAGAATTTGTGACTGTCATTTTTGTGTCATCACAGCAGTTACCAAAGGGTTTTTGCATAGTAGGTGCTCAATAAGCACTTGTCAGGTTAGGGGGAAAAAGTGGCCTCAACTCTTGGACACCTTCAAACTAAAATCTCACCTACATCTTAAAAACTCTGGATTACTTTATTAGCTTCATAAACTTTCCCAGTGCTTTGAAAGCCTTTACCAACTGAGTTTATAGTGCTTTATGAACTGGTTATGGGTTTATGACTAAAAGAAATACCCTCATTCCAACTTACATTGAATTAATAGTTGCTTTAAAATCACACTTTGCAGCCAGCAAGAGACTTTCATATACATTATTTAATTCTCACTAGGATAACAGTGTTTTTAATTATTGTTTAAAGGTATAAAATTTAAAGGTTTGAGATGTTAAGCAGTGTACTTAATGTATAATCTGCATAATCCTTTGAGATAATGATTTTCATAGGTTTCCGATCTACAGATAAAAGATTTCATCTTGTATATTTTAAAATGACCTCCTACATGCTTCATAATTATATCTATTATTTATCGAGTTTCAGGAATACACTAGGTTCTTTACATATCATGCCATGCAGTATTTATAACAAAATTATGAAGTAAGGGGCAGGAAGTGGAAATCAATTCTTAGGCTGGCTTGTTGCTGGTAAATTGAGTCAATGTACTACTATCTTTTCAAAGAGCTAATCAAACCTAATTTGCTATCTAATCCTAGTGGACTCTGCACCTGCAATTTGAGGTACTTCATGATCAGGTTGCAAACTATTTTCCTAGATTCACCTCCACTTATATTATTCCATATACCACATCTGTTGCCTTTCCCAGACATGTTCATTTCCCCAACTCCTACCTTTGTCTGCCAGGTCCTTATGTGGAAAGCTATGCTGCATTTTCCATTATTTGAAGTTCTACTTGAATATTGAAATCTAGTTGGGCTTAAAAACTTCAGTAAAATTGACATATTTTTTCTGATTACAGTATGTATTGCTTATTTCTATATTGTAACCTTCTAATATTGCCACCCATTCTTCTGTATTGATAATTGCATGTTTTATGATTTGTAGCTTAATAATTTAACAGTATTTTAATTCCCATGATAAATCTTTGAGAAAGTATATTGTTATCCTAATTTTAAAAATGTAAAAAATGAGGCTTAGAGAAGTTAAATGGCTTGCTCAAGTTGATTACCTGTGTGTGCATATGTATGGATGGGTAAACACACAAATGAGAGCGAGCAAGAAAGAGGAAAAAGAGTCCTTTCCTTGTACCACACATTTTGCTAAGCATTTACCATGTTACCTTGTTTGTTCTCATTAAAACTTATAATAGGTCATTATAAAACTTGAATAATAGGTCATTATTCTATCCACTTACAGATGAGAAAATTTAGGAAGAGAGATGTTAATTAACATTCTTGAGTTTATACTGTTAATAGATGGTAGATCTGGATTTGGAGTAAAATAATATGACTGAAGATCTCTTGTTATTTTTTTATATAATAATTTCTTTATGTCATTCTTTCCATATTCTCAAGTTCTGGTAACTATGTCTCCTTCCCATTTTCTCTGTGCCTATAATCTACCCTGAAAACTAATTTAGGAGTCTTGGTTAAAGCCTCTAATCTTTGTTGAACATTATCCAATCCATCCTTTATGTCGGGATTAAAGATTTCCACTGCATTCCAAGCTTGTATGGAACTGTTGCTAGATTGTGGAGAGTTTTGGTGGAAAAAAAGTCCCACATAGGTGAATTTGGTAAAAACAACTACCTCAGGGCCCTCTAAAATCAAGGCTTGCTGCTTGGCAAATAATTGCTAGTTCCCCTTCCTGTAGATAGATTCAAACCCAAACAAGGGTACATAGCTTGGTATGCAGATCATGAATGGATTCCCATTTTCCAACTTCTATGAGGGGAATTTACAAAATGTCCAGATGTGCTGGATCTCTGACTTGCTCAATTCTAGAATTTTAGTGCTTCCCCACTTTGTTTCATCTCTTTATTGTGTCTTCATTTGTTGTTGCTGTGCTTTACATCTCTGTCAGCTTCCCATTTAAGGTTAGTGACTAAATCTCATTATATCATGTTGTGATAACAACCTGGATGTCCTGCCCATACCTACCCCAAAACTGCTGCTGAGAATCTGTTTCAACTGATGAAACTGTCTAGTTCTAGATCACAAACACTCCCATAAGCATCCGGTAATATATTAAGGGGGTTTGGGGATTCAGAGAGGCATAATGAGGAAAACTTAGATTTTTAAATCATTTCCTAGGATTTGAATCTTGTCAACCCCTATTATCTCCTGGCTCTTGGGAGAATTACTTACACTGGTGTGAACATATTTCCTCACCCGATGCAGTACTGTTAAAGAGATTATCAATATAATCCATTTAAAGTGCCTCAGTGCTGGGTTTAACTCAATCTGGCTTCCTTCAATGCTCTCTTTGAAGGATTCTTAGACTTTGATCCAGATTCATAGAAAAAGGTGTTATGTTTGGGTTTTTGGTGGTGGTGTTTATATTTTTGCTTAAAAAATGTTTTTCATGCCATGGTTTTAAATGTTAGCTTGACTTTAGAAAATGGTCCCTATCTCTTTCCTGTTACTATCTGTTACTATCTATACAAGAGCTTAATATTTGGCTACCTATTCTAAGATCACCCCCAATAGATTTGACTTGTAAGTCTACTCCCTTTACACTATACAGTGTTACATTTGTACCAAAATGAGTCTATTATTGGCATTATTTCAAAGCTTGCATTTTATTTATAGAACTCAAATGACTCACTACAACAAAATGCATGTCAAAGAGAAAGTACAGTGTAACCATCATCACAAACAATTTTAGAATATTTTCGTCATCCCCAAGTAGAAACCCCATACCTCCTAGCTATCACCCCAGCTCTAGGCAATCATGAATATACTTTCTTTCCCTGTATTTTCCCTATTCTAGACATTTCATGGAAATGGAATCATATAATATGTGTCTTTTGTGACTGACTTCTTTCACTTAGAGTGATGTTTTAAAGTTCATTCATGTTGCAGCATCTAACAGTACTTCATGCCTATATTTGGGTGCATAATACTCCATTGTATGGGTGTATCCCATTTTTAATCCAGTCATTAGTTCATGGAAATTTGTGTTGCTTCTACCTTCTGTCTATCATGAATAATGCTACTTTGAACATTTGTGTACAAGGTATTATGCAGACATATTTTTATATCTCTTGAGTTATACATAGAAGTAGAATTGCTGGGTCAGATGATAACTTTATATTTAACTTTTTGAGAAACTTTCAGACTGTTTTCCAAAGTGGTTGCACCACTTACATTCTTTCCAGCAGCATATGAGGGTTCTGATTTCTCTGTATCCTTATCAACACTTGTTATCAGACATTTTGATCATAGTCATCCTAGTGGGTGTAAACTGGTATCTCATTGAAGTTTCGATTTTCATTTCCTTGATGACTAATGATGAGAATTTTTCATGGGCTTATTGGCCATTTATATATTTTCTTTGGAGAAACATCTGTTCAGATCATTTTTTAGTTGGGGTATTTGTCTTTTTATTATTGAGTTGTAAGAATTCTTTATATATTCCCAGTGCAAGTCCTTTTCAGATATATGATTTGCAAATGTTTTCTCCTATTCTGTGGGCTCTCTTTTTATGTTTTTTTTTAAATTTTTGAGAGAGAGAGCATGCGAAGGGAGGGACAGAGGAGGAGAGAGGGAGAGGGAAAGAATCTCAAGCAGACTCCACGCTGAGCTGGAGCTCTATGTGGGGCTCAATCTCACAACCCTGAGATCATGACCTAATCGCTTGCTTAACCAACTGAGCCACCCAGGCACCCCTCTTTTCATGTTTTTGATAGGGTCCTTTAAAACAAGTTATTTTATTTTATTTGTTTTTAAAATATTTTATTTATTTGACAAAGATAGCACAAGTAGGCAGAACAGCAGGCAGAGTGAGAGGGAGAAGCAGGCTCCCCGTTGAGGAAGGAGCCCAACATGGGGCTCGATCCCAGGACCCTGGGATCATGACCTGAGACGAAGGCAGCCGCTTAACCGACTGAGCCACCAAGGTGCCCCTAAAACAAGTTATTTTAAAGTGAAGTCTAATTTAGCTATCTTTTTTAACTTTATTGCTGGTAATTCTGGTGCTATATCTCAGAAACTGTTGCCAAATCCATCATCTTGAAAATTTATCCCTATGTTTTCTTAGAGTTTCATAGTTTCAGCTCTTACATTTAAGTTTTTAATTCATTCTCAGGTAATTAATGTATATGGTGGGAGTTAGGGGTCCAACTCTTGGTTATTTAATTTATATTTTATTTTTTTACTATTTTTTATGACTGTGTTCAATTAGCCAGCACATAGTACATCATTAGTTTTTTTATGTTAATTTATATCTTAAAAAAAGCATACCTTAGTACATCCTTTCCCATTGCCAATCTAAGTCACAGGAAGCATTTCTACTATTAGAGCAAGCACAAATGTTAAAGAAGTTTTAAATATATGTCAAAACCTTTATTCTTCTACTTAGAAGGCAGTGTATTATGGAAGTGTACACAGGTATTTGAAAACAAAGTGACCTGAGTTTGAATTATATTTTACCTATTTTTTGTGACATTGTAAAAATTAGACAATTTCTTTCATCTTAAAGTTTTCTCTAAAAAACAAATTATAATGAATATGTAATCTAATTGTATTGAAGATTAAATGAGATAATTTCTGTCAAATACCTAATACAGTTCCTATGAGAAAATGTAAACATGATGAGTTTTCATTTTCTACACCCCCCTCTTTTTTTGTAGTCTGTGTTTCCCAAACACTTGTCGTAGATTTCTATTTGATTTGTTGTTCCAACATCTTCCCTGTATGGGTGAACTTTACTGACTTCCTCCTCACAGTCCTGCCACATTTAACATGCTCCTCACTGAATAGTAAAGCTAAAATATATGTAAAATTAATAGAAAGGCAGATACAAACTTCTTGGGAAGTAGAAATACCAACATTAGAACAAAAGCAGAAACTCAAAAATGGCACGGAAAAATAATATAAGACAAAACAAAGAGCTAAACTAAAAGCAATTCTCTTTTCATCCACTACAGCATGAGTCTCTGTTCAAGACTCTGTTAAACACTGATGATACATAGTACTTCAGATGTGATTCTTGCCCTCCTGGATCTGGCAGCTTTCAGTGAGACTTCCCAAGCTAAGTGGTAGATAACTAGAAGTAGCATTTTCCAGTTCAGATTGTATCTCAACTGTCTCTAACGTGTTAAGAAATTTTGAGAAAAAGTTTTCCCTAGCCACTTTTCTCAACATAAATTCCTTGGCAATCTGGACTTTAAAGGTAATAACTGAGTGATTCAGTCCTAAATAAGCACACAGAAGTCATTCATCGTTTACTTGGCCAGGGAGCTGAAATCTACGGTGGAAAGTGGTCAGTGTGAAATATCTAGTGTTTTCTTACTATTACATCAATCAAACAACTTTTAAAAAAAGTCTTTCTCTATCACCTCCCCTTCCGCACTAACCCCATGTTCAAACATACTCACATAGTCACACTGCTAGAGAAATAATTTAAAAAGAGTTTAGGTTTCCTATTTAAATTAACCCAGAACCATGAAAAGAAAATAGCAATGTGATGTGAGATGGAACTTAGATCAAAAGCTCTATAGCTGTAAGAACTTAGAGAATGTAGAATGCTCATGGCTTATAAATGTATTTGGAAAGGGATAGGAAACTTGAAGGGAGATAGAATGGAGAGTTGGGACTTGTTTTTTTGTTTGTTGTTTTGTTGTTGTGTTTTTAACTCTCAGAGGCTACTGTGATTTTAGAGGAAGTATATAGGATCACTGACTTCCAGGTCGCATACCCAGCTCTGCTTTTACCATCAGCTTACCTCGCCCAGAATATTTTTATGCTGTCCCTGCCATTCTTTGATTGAGTCAATATGAGCAATTAGGTCTGTGACTGAGGCCATGTGCTCTGTACACACGAGGAGGGGGACAAGACTGTGGAGGGAGATAGAACTTCTTCACTGTAGGTGTGAGTTCAAATTAACCTAAGTCTATTTTGAACCTCACCTAAAGTTCATTTATCAGAGCCATCTTTATAACCATTGATAATTAGCATGTTTGTTGAGAAATTACCTCTCCAAAATACATATGCTACTTGTTCTCTACCTGTAGGTTAAATGGAAAGCTTGTTTGCTTTATTTACATGATATGAAATCATTCATCACTGGGGAAAGTAGAGATAAAAAAAATATATATGTGCCATCATGATCCTCCTTTAACTACTACACCCAATAAATCCCTGTTTTCTCTGTATGGCTAAGCTAACTTGTATTTTTAAAAAAAAATTTTTTTTTATTGCTGTATTAATCACCATACATTACATCATTAGTTTTTGACGTAGTGTTCCATGATTCATTGTTTGCGTATAACACCCAGTGCTCCATGCAGTACGTGCCCTCTTTAATACCCATCACCAGTCTAACCCATCCTCCCACCCCCCTCCCCTCTAGAACCCTCAGTTTGTTTTTCAGAGTCCATCATCTCTTATGGTTCGTCTCCCCCTCCAATTTCCCCTTCATTCTTCCCCTCCTGCTACGTTCTTCTTTTTTTTTTCTTAGCATATATTGCATTATTTGTTTCAGAGGTACAGATCTGTGATTCAACAGTCTTGCACAATTCACAGCGCTCACCATAGCACATACCTTCCCCAGTGTCTATCACCCAGTCACCCCATCCCTCCCACTTGTACTCTTGAGTCATTGTCAACCAGTCAGTCTCCCTGTGAACCCTGCAAGGGCAGTGACAGATGAATAATTCTTCAAGTCTTGACTCTAAAACTGGGAAAATAAACAGCCTGGTAAAATGCAAAGAACCCTTTGGAGCCAGAGCAACAGAGCTTGAGTTCAGGCTCTACGTCTTACCACTTTTCCAACATGTGTAACCTATTTTTGCTTCCACTCCCTGAATCTCTGAAATGGGTGTGCCAGTACTTCCTCCAAAGGCTAATCCTCCATGGATGATCAGTGATAGTAAACCTTTATGTAGGAGTTTTTTTCCTCTCTTCCCTTACTCATACTGACCCCATAAAACACAAATGCAATAGAGTAAACCAAATCTCATGAGAACAAAATACATAGTCGCCTTGGCTCTCAGCAGACTGTTTATCTAAGTACATGTGGTTTCGATTTCTCATCCATGAGCATTCATTGCTTATGGTAAATGAGGCCAACTGAATGTTGGTCATGCCTGATATTGCTGTATGCACTTAGACTAGCAAAGCAGCAAATATGCAAAGAACCAAATTTAGAGGAAGTCCATTGGAAAAGCAAATGGGACAATTATTTGGTTCCCAGACTCATAGTTCAATATCTGTGTGTGTGTCTGTGTGTGTGTGTGTGTGTTTAAACATATAGAAACATGTTATATAAACATATATAAATATATGTAAATGTTTTATAATAAATATATATTATATAAACAACATTTATGACATATGGCAGATGCATATATATATATACCCCTCAAGCAATATATTTTATGTGTATGTATGTATCATGTATCTACATGTGTGTATACATCTTAGATACATGATGCATACACATAAATATATGCATATATACTAATGTGTGCGATATAACTATGCATCTATGATACATGCCTATATATATAATTTTCACTAACATGATGATATATATCACATATATGCATAATATGTGTGTATATGTAATCATGTAGTTATTTGTTATAGATCTATGTGTATGTATGTATAAAATGTATATAATATATATCATAATACATTACCTATTCTATATTATATATGGTATATATTTTATATATATTCATATATGCTTATTTAGCATTATTTATCTTCTTGAGATATTTGCCCATTCACATATGGCATTCTTAATCAGACAAATTTTTGGAAAACCATAGACAGCTATTTGGAATCAGAGAGGTGTGTTTTTCCTATGAAAGAGTAAAATCAATTTCTGTACATGTATGATTGGAAAATATTTCTCTTACCTGTGAAATGTATTCACTAAAGGGAATGAAATAAAGCTATGTATTTCCAAGTTCTCAGAAAGTTTAAAAAAATAAAAAACAGGCAGCAAGTGTTCTAAGGATAATTACGTGCATTTGCCCTGAAAAAGGCCTATGAATCAGGTTTAATAGATATAAGTCCACTAAAGAGGTCATTTAGCTTGGAAATTATTACTTCAGTAGATTTCATGGTGAGATATGAACTTGCAATCATGATCTGGGTATCTAATTTTAGCACTTAAAAACTCTAAATTATATAAACTTTTAAATTTTGCATGTGTGTATTGAGGACTTGCTTTATTCTTGTTTATGGAAATATAAAATTTGATACATGACAAAAATACAATATGAACATTTCAGCCACAAAATAAAAAGGATTTAATTACCACATGTCTCCCATCAAAAACACACCACAGATGTTCATCTAAAAATGCATATCTTTAAATTAGAATTTTCTACAAATAAAAGTGATTCATCTTCTACTCCAGGTCTTAGACAAATTGTGTCACTTCTTACATGATAATCAGCCACCATTTTAATTAGAAGTTGTCATTCACCCAGCACACCAATCTCTGGAAGAGATCAAGTAACAGTTTGTACAGCTGCTCCCATGCTTTGCCTGTCATCTTTGGTCTGACTTTGAATTCCTCTCCCCATCTCTTCCTCTCCTTTAGATAATTCCCCTCCTCCTTTTCCTCACTCCCACTGAGCTGTCAAGAGTTGAAATACTGTAATATGAAATCATTGCCTCTATGACTCTAAAAAAAGGAGAGCTTGCACTAGATTTTGATCAGAGAGAATCATTTATAAGATAGATGCAGCAAAAAAACCTCAGGGAGTGTTTTTTTTCTCCCTGAAGCATCAGGATTATATGAAATAACAAAGACAAAGAAACATATTTTTAAACATTTTTTTGTCTTAATGGCATGATTAAGGTTTATACTATACAATGTTCATCATTATTTTTGTTTTTGCTGTGTTATTCAGCACCACCTTAGGAATATGTCACCTATGAACATGTAACTCCAGTAAAAATGGGAAGGGTGAGGAATATAAGAATTACAGCTCTCACTTTTGTGAACAACAATGAATGGAAAATGAAAAGAAAGCTGTAACTATTTTGTAGGGGCAGGAAGAACTCTGGGGAAGACCCATAGGGTTGCCATCATCAAGTGATAATGATGTTTTCAATTCTCCTTGCTGTCATTCTTATAAGGATGTATTTATGTTGCGCCACATCTCATTATAATCTTAGCCCCTACAGTAAAACATGCGGTTGCTAACGTTCAGGTAAAAGGAGACCATTGTACTTTGTCATTTAGGGGAAGCTGTTTTATTGACTCCCATGTAGTCGTCTTTGCTACGCCCACTTGAGTGAGAGCTTGCACACTAAGGTCATTGTCCTTTTAGGAGGCTTGCACACCATTCTCCATGTTGGGTATCAGGCATTAAAATTCCGATGCCTCCTTCACACAGAAAATGGCACCAAAAACCTCTGCCCCAGAAATGAGGATAATAAGTGTAATGGAAGGGCACTGGCCATTTTTATATCTGTTTTTTATGTGACATGCCTGTTGTCTGTTGGATGTGGAAAGTGACATTTTTAAAATGTGAAATGAAATAATTTAGTTTGCATAATGGCATTCTTTACCCAGATTTTGAAATGCTTACTTACTTATATTCTGGTTTTGAAAATGTAGCCATTTCCTCAGTCTCTGGGCAGATATACAGGAAATGACACATCTGTTTATAATTTATTCATTTGATTTTTAGTTTTATAAAAATGCACCCATTGCCATGGTCTCTAGGTGAATATAAAACATTAACCATACAATAACAAAGACAAAGTCAAATAATGAAAGCATGTTACAGAAATGTGTGGGTTTGAGGTCTTGAAGGTCAAGGAACCAAGAAATCTTCAGATTAATAATATAAAGGCATTGAATATTAGGACCTAGGATTAAAGCAAAGAAGGGAAGTAAGTGAAAGGAAACAGGGTAATTAGCAGGATAAGGAGAACAAAGAAGTGGTTAAAATATGTAGACTTGAAAATTATCCAGGCTCTCCAAATCAGCCCTTTGTTTGTGTGCATATGTGTATGTGTATATAAAAGAGGGGCTATTTTAAAAGGGTTATCGGATATGTGTTGGGAAGAATCAAATCTGATTAAGGTGGGTTGTTGGCCATTGTGGGGAGGTGGGGGAAGAACTAGAGTGTGGACTTATTCCCAGAGACTACCCAGAGTATCAAGTGCCATGGGGACAACCAGAGTCCATTTGTATCTGAAAATCTGGTGTTCAGACACTTGGAGAATGCAAGTCAAAATTCAGATCCAATGACTACTTGATGGAATTGTATTTGGGATCTTAGAGCCAGACAAGAATAAAATGAAGTATACTAGGGGACTATATATGTTTTCTCACCAGTGTTTCCCCATAATCCAGCACCTTACTCAGTGGTTTGCTAAATGAAAATGAACTGTGCAGTTTCATAACTCTAATTTATATGCTGGGAACTTCCCGATTTGTAAAAGTTTCAGTAAGATTAAAGTGCTAGGGGCAAACTATCCAAAAGCAAAGGTTTAAAGAAGTCATAGTGGTTGAAATTTTTGATTGGATTAAACACATTTGAAGTGTGAGAATGGAAGATAAATGTGCATAAAAGAATATCCCAAAATGCAAAGCAGTAAAAGGGATATAGAGAGGATATGCTCATAAATATATATATATATATATATATATATATATATATATATATATATATGGATGCACACATGTGTCACCAGAGGAACATGTGTCTCATTAAGGTTTTGCCCTTGACTAGTGTCATGTCTGATGATACATGCTATTTCTCTTCACATATTGCATTGCACCAAGAATCTTACACTTTAGTGGGGGAGGTAGAAGGGAGTTGGCAGTAGGAGAGGCGTTAGAAGGTCCTTAAAGTTTAGCAATTATTAAATAAATGAAAGAGGCTGGCATGAGAGTGAGATCCAACCACAATAAAAGAGAACTGTAAAGATATGGTAGGACAAAGCTAAAGTGATCAGCCACTCCTCTCAGTGAGTCTTGAGCCTTTTATCTTCCACAGTCCGAAGAACAAAGTAGAAGTATGTATTGGAAGAAAGATGAGAAACTTTGTTTGTTTTTGGATAATTAGAAGTCTTTATATAGAACTTAATAAGATATGTTTTATTATCTGAAAGGGTGGAAGAGAAAGATTCAGGCTAAAACTATGGGATATCAGGTTTATGTAAAATAGCGATATAGATTTTGAGGCATGAAGATTATTTAATACTATGATGGTTTATCAAAAGAAATGTTAGAATAGCTGTCTATGGAGGTCTTCACACATAATTTTTTTTCCATGAGCATTAATTCTTCAAAACTAGTTTTGTAAATAAGGAACTGGATTTGATACAGTAAACTGTCTTTGAAATAAACTGGAAAAAAACTTGCTTGTCCTCCTTAAAAAAGAAATTTGGTCTGGCATTGTGTTTTAATGATGTATTCTGCAAGTAATTTTAGAACATGTAATGTTACCCAGGGATCTAATTGGAGCTCTGTTCCGACAACCAGTATTGATGTTCATCATTTGTTGTCTGCTTCAGTTTGTGGCTCTTAAGAATTCTGACCTTGCATTAAATATACTACATAAGTAATGAGAGACATGTATTTCTTTACTGTGCTATTTCTACCAATGCTTACAAAATGGATTTATTCACATTACTGACAGACTGATGGTGTAAATTTTTCTGTGGCTATGCTGTTTGATTTCAATGCGTGCCTTTTTAAATTTGGAATGGGGATCTAAATTATTTTTATTTTCCCTTTAATCTTAGAAGATCACCTTTGTACAATTGTGAGTGTGGTTAGGAGAGGAGCCTTTGTGGCCAGTTTTGCTGTGATGTTTGCATTGAAAACCAATGTTGACTTCCAGATTCTGGTCCCTGCTTGAAGAGTACAACACTTTTCCTCAGATGAACTTATCTGGCTCACTGTTGCTACAAGTCAGCTTGTTCTAGCTGCCTGATGGATGGATTTCCATAGCAATGCAGCAATTTAAATATCTATGTATACATAAACACATTTACATATATGTTTATCTGTGTACATATATATATAATGTGCACATATATAATATACGTATATTTATATATAAGCACATATATTTTTCTGAAGTTACTGTAATTATCAATAAGCTATATAAAACATATATATATATAATAAAGACACTCAGAAAATTAGGAATGGAAGGAAACTTCCTCAATAAAAAGCATCTATAAAAAATCTATAGCTAATACTATATTAAATGGAGAAATACTGAATGCTTTTCTCCTCAGATCAGGAACAAGTTTAGGATGCGCACCCTCTCCACTTCTAGTCAACAGTGTATTTGGGATCTGAGCTAGTAGAACGAGAAAGAGAAAAAAAGGCTGATAGGAAGGGAAGAAATAAATTTTGACTTCTTTCAAGACAACATGATTGTATAAATACCAAAGAATTTACTCAAAAGCTACTATAGGTACTGAGAGCACTTAATAAGGTTGTAGGATTCAAGATGAATATACAAAAATCAATTGTATTTCTATGTGCTTACAATGAACAATAAAAATAGATTTGAAAAATTCTTGATACTAAGAAAATAGGTGTGCATACTGAAAATAACAAAATACTCCTGAGAGAAATTAAATAAATAAATGAACTTAGAGGTGTGCTGTGCTCATAGCATAGGCCTTCAAAATTGTTCAGATGGCAATTATTCCAAATTAGTAAGTAGATTAATCTCAATTCCTACTCAGATCCTAGCTGGCCATTTTATAAACATTGACAAGCCAATACTAATATTTAAGAAAAAATATAAAAGACTTAGAAGAAGCAAACAATTGTGAAAATAGAAGAAAAATGAAATATATACTGATTTCAAAGGTTACTATAGTGAAAGAATAATTAAGACAGTTTGATACTAGTGTAAGGATTCACAGATCAGTGAAATAGAATAGAACATCCCCAAATAGACCAAAACCTTATGTCCAATTGTTCAAAAACAGTCAAGATATTTCAATGGGAAAATAATATTATCAACAAATAGTGCCTGAAAAATTGGACATCCTTATGTAAAAAATGAACCTTGACTCTTGTTCCATGTACAAACATTAATTCAAAATGGATCATAAACTTAAATGTTAAAAGCTATTGTTATATAACTTCTGTAACATAATGTAAGAGGGTATCTTTGAGTCTTCAGGTAGAATAAGAAAAAAAACAAAGTACATGGCTATAGTTTTTTATATGTTTCCACCATAAAAACATCATTACAATCAAGATAATGAGCATATTGGGACACCTGGGTGGCTCAGTCTGTTAAGCATCTGCCTTCGACTCAGGTCATGATCTCAGGGTCTTGGGATTGAGCCCCATGTTGGGCTGCCTGCTCAGCAGGGACTTTGCTTCTCCCTCTCTCTCTGCTCCTCCCCTTCTGCTTGTGCTTGCTCTCTCTCTCCCTAAGATAAATTTTAAAAATCTTAAAAAAAAAAAAAAAAGATAATGAGCATATCATTCATTAATTTTCTCATGTCCCTTTCTAATCTTTTTCCTCGCATGTCTTCTTCCCATCCCAACAGCACTGATCTACTTTCTGAATCCATTGTTTGCATTTTCCACAATTTTATATAAATGGAATAAATTATGTTCTTTTTTGAGTATATTATATATTCTTTTTAGCATTAAGTATAATGTTTTATTTTTTTAATAAGAGCAATTTTCATAATTACACCTCAACTTCATATGCCCATTTTAATTAGATTTTTCTGCTGTTCTAAAAGATTTCTACAAATTTGGTTGAAAATATGTTACCAATTTTTTTTAGTTTCCTGTGTACAAAAGTAATTTGATACTTATATAAATTGAAATGATCACCACAAGTCTAGTTACCTCCTGTCATCACACAAAATTGTTACATTGTTGACTATATTTTCTATACTGTACATTACACACATAGATCTTGTTTTATAATGGAAGATTGTATCTCTTAATTTTTTTCACTTGTTTTGTCCACCGGCCCACACAACCCTCTGGCAACCCTCAGTATGTTCTCTGTATCTTTGGGCCTGTTTCTATTTTGTTTGTTCATTGTTCATTTGCTCATTACACATACAAGTGAAATTCGACAGTATTTGTCTTTCTCTTTTTTCACTTAGGATGACACCCTCTAGGTCTGTCCATTTTGTCACAAATGGCAAGATTTCATTCTTTTTCATTTCTGTAATATTCCATTTTGTATGTATTTCCACACCTTCTTTATCCATTAATCTATTAATAGACATTTAGTTTGCTTTTATATCTTGGCTATTTTAAATAATGCTTCAGTGAACATAGGGGATGCTTATATTTTTTTGAATTACTGTTTTCATTTTCTTTGGATGAATACCTAGAGGTGGAATGCTGAATCGTATAGTATGATTTTTAATTTTTTGAGGAACCTCCATACTGTTTTCAAAGAGTGGCTCTACCAATTGACGTTCCCACCAACAGTGCATGAGGGTTCTCTTTTCTCCATGCCCTCACCAACACTTGCTATTTTTTGTCTTTTTGATAATAGCCATTCTGACAGGTAAGAGGTGATACTTTTACTGTGGTTTTGATTTGCATTTTTCTCATGATGAGTGATGTTGAGCATCTGATTCATGTGCCTGTCAACAGTCTGTAGGTCTTCTTTGGAAAAATGCCTATTCAAGCTTCTGCCCATTTTTTAAAATCAGATTGGTTTTTGATACTGAGTTGTAGGAGTTCTTCACTTTAGATGTTAACTCTTAATCAAATACATCATTTGTGAATATCTTCTCCCATTCAATAGGTTGCCTTTTCATTTTGTTGATGATTTCCTTCACTATGCAAAAGTTTTTTAGTTTAATATAGCCCCATTTTATTTTTGCTTTTGATGCCCTTCCCTGAGGAGACCTATCCAAGAAAAAAAAATTGCTAAGACCAGTGTCAAAGAGCTTACTGCCTATGTTTTCTTCTAGAGTTTTAAGTTTCAGGTGTTACATTTAAGTCCTTTGGCCACTTTTTATTTATTTTTGTATATAGTATAAGAAAGTGGTCCAGTTTCGTTGTTTTGCATGTAGCTGTCCAATTTTCCCATCACCATTTATTGAAAAATAGTCTTTTCCCCATTGCATACTCTTCCTTTGTCATAGATTAATTGACCATATAAATGCGGGTTGATATCTGGGCTCTCTGTTGTTTCAATTACTTCGTAGTATAGTTTGAAATCTGGAAGTGTGATCCAGCATTTTTGTTCTTCTTAAGATTGCTTTGGCTACTCATGGTCTTTTGTGGTTCCATACAAATTTTAAGGTTATTTGTCCTAGTTTTATGAAAAATGCTTTGGTATTTTGATAGGGATTGCATTGAATTTGTAGATTTCTTTGGGAAGTGTGGACATTTTAAGAATATTCTTCTAATTCATGAGAGTGGTATATCTTTCTATTTGTGTCATCTTCAGTTTCTTTCAGTGATGTTTTATAGTTTTCAAAGTATAAAATTTCACCTCCTTGGTTAAATTTATCCTTAGGTATTCTTTTTGATGCAGTTAAAAGTGAAATTTTTAAAAATAGCAGCCTTTCCAGCAGGAGCTCAAAACTTGAAACAATTAAAACAGATTCAATAAATAGAAGGTAGACAATACAGGCTTCCCCCATTGTATATTCTTACCTCCTTTGTCATAGATGAGTGGATAAAGATGTGATATATATAATGGAATATTACTCAGCCATAAAAGAAAGAATGAAATCTTGCCATTTGCAACAACATTGATGGACCTAGAGGGTATCATGCTAAGTGAAATGTCTGTCAGAAAAGACAAATACCATATAATTTCACTCATATGTGGAAATTAAAAAACAAAAAAACAGACTCTCTTTAAGATATATTTGTTTTAGAGTGAGAGAGAGTGCGTACAAGCAGGGGGAGGGGTTGGGAAGAGAGAGAGGGAGAGAGAGAATCTCAAGCAGACCCCCCCACCAAGTGTGGAGCCTAACACTGAGCTCAGTCCCATGACTCTGAGAACATGACCTAAGCTGAAATCAAGAGTTGGAGGCTTAACAGTCCCATCCAGGCATTCCCAAAACCAGACTCTTAAATTTTACAGAGAACAGACAGTTGGTTGCCAGAGGGGAGGTAGATGAGGGGATGAGTGAAATAGATAAAGGGGATTAAGAGTACACATTCTTGATGAGCACTGAAAAATGTGTAAAATTGTTAAATCATTGTACATCTGAAATTAATATAACACTGTCAATTATACTTGAATTTTAAAAATTTTTTAAATTTTTCTGATAGTTTATTAGTGTATAGAAATATAACAACAACAACAAAAAATACAACAGATTCCTGTAGATTGATTTTTGTCTCTTGCTACTTTACTGAATTCATTTATTAGTTGTAATGGTTTTTGGTAGAGGCTTTTGGGTTTTCTATATATAGTGTGTCATCTGCAAATTGTGATACTTTTACTTCTTCCTTTACAATTGGGATAGCTTTTTTTTTCTTGTCTAATTGCTATAGCTAGGTCTTCCAATAGTATGTTGAATGAAAGTGGGGGGAATGGGCATCCATGTCTTATTTCTGATCTTAGAGAAAAAGCTTTCTGTGGGTTTGTCATATATAGCCTTTATTATATATAGACATTATTATGTCATATAAGCCTATGTTATGTCATATATAGCCTTTATTATTATTTAGTATGTTTCCCCTAAACTCACTTTGTTGAGAGTTTTATAATGAATGGATATTAAATTTTTCAAATGCTTTCTCTTGGGGCACCTGGGTGGCTCAGTCATTAAGCGTCTGCCTTCAGCTCAGATCATGATCCCAAGGTCCTGGGATTGAGCCCCACATTGGGCTCCCTGCTCAGCGAGGAGCCTGCTTCTCCCTCTCTCTCCGCTGCTCTCCCTGCTTGTGCTCTCTCTCTCTCAAATAAATAAAATCTTTTAAAAAAATGCTTTTTCTGCATCTATTGAGACGATCATATGATTTTCATCTCATTTTGTTAATGTGCTGTATTGCATTGATTGGTTTACAAATATTGAACTATCCTTGGATCTCTGGAATAAATCCCACTTGATCATGCTATATAATCTTTTAATGTATTGTTGAATTTTGTTTACTGATATAAGGAATTTCATCAGGGATGTTGGTCTCTAGTTTTCTTTGTGTGTAATGTCTTTGGTTTAGGTATTAGAGTAATGCTGGTCTTGAAGAATGAACTTGGAATTTAGTTTTTGAAATAGTTTCAGAAGGATAGGTATTTACTGTTCTTTAAATATTAGGGGGGAAAAAAGGATTCACCTTTGGAGCCTGGTCCTGGTTTGCTGGGAGGTTTTTTTTATTATGGATTAAATTTTATTACTAGTAATTGGTCTGTTCAAATTTCTATTTCTTCCTGATTGAGATTGGAAGATTGTATGTTTCTAGGTATTTATCCATTTCTTCTCAGTTGTACATCTGTTGGCATCTAATTGTTCTTAGTAGTCTTTTATGATCCTTTATATATCTGTGGAATTAGTTGCAACTTCTCTTTTTTTCATTTTTTATGTAATTTATTATGTCTATTTGTTATTTATATGTCTTGATGAGCCTTACTAAAGGTTTCTCAGGTTTATTTTTTTTGTTCTCTGTTTCATTTATTTCCACTCTGATTTTATGATTTTCTTTCTTCTTCTAACTTTGGGATTTGTTTGTTCTTCTTTTTCTTGTTCCTTTATGTGTAAAGTTAGATTTTTTTCTTGTTTGTTGAGGTAGACCTGTATAAACTTTGTTTTTATAACTGTTTTTTTTTCTGTGTCCCATTAATTTTGGAGTGTTGTTTTCATTTGTCTTAAGGTATTCTTTTTAATTTCCTCTTTGATTTTTTCTGATCCATTGGTTATTTAGTAGTATGTTCTTTAGTCTCCACAGGTTTGTGTGTTTTTTTCAGTTTTCTTGTAGTTTAGTGATTGGAAAAGATGCTTGATATGATTTCAACCTTTTCAAATTTACTGAGTCTTGTTTTGTGGCCTAACTTGATCTATTCTGGAGAATGTTCCATGTGTACTTGAGAATAATGTTTATTCTGCTGATTTGGATGGAATGTTCTATATATATACTAAGTCTAGTCTAATGTGTTGTTCAAAGCCACTGTTTACTTATTGATTTTCTGTCTAGATGATCTGTCCATTGATGTAAGTGAGGTGTTAAAGTCCAGTAGCATTATTGTATTGCTGTCAGTTTCCCTTTGCATGTGTTAATATTTGTTTTATGTATCTAGGTGCTCTTATATTTAATGAATATATACTTACAAGTGTTTTATCTTCTTATTAGATTTTTCCTTTAATCATTATATAATTCCCTTCTTTGTCTCATATCACAAACTTTGTTTTAAAGTCTGTTTTGTCTGATTAAGTATTACTACTTCATCTTTATTTTCATTTCCATTTGCATGGAAATTTTTCCATCCCTTCATTTTCAGTGTGTATGTGTCTTTAGATCTGAAGTGAGTTTCTTATAGGCAGCATATACATTGGTCTTTTTTTTTTTTAAAATCTATTCTGCTACACTGTGTCTTTCAATTAGAGCATTTAGTCCATTTACACTTAATTATTGATAGGTATGTATTTATTGCCATTTTGTTAATTGTCTTCTGGTTGTTTTTGCAGTTATATTTATTTTTCTCTTGCTCTCTTCCTCTTTGATTTAATGAATTTTAGTGTTATGTTTGAGTTATTTTCTCTACTTTTGTGTAAATATTATAGGTTTTTGGTTGCTGTGAGTTTCATATATAACAACCTATGTATATAACAGTCTATTTTTTTTAAGATTGATTTATTTTAGAGAGAGGGAGAGTACAAATGGGGGGAGGGGCAGGGGGAGAATATCAAGCAGACTCCCTGCTAATCATGGAGTCCAATATGGGGCTCTATCCCATGACCCATGAGATTATGACTGAGCCAAAATCACAAGTTAGACACTCAACCAACTGAGCCACTCAGGTGCCTCATAATAGTCTATTTTAAATTGATAATCATTTAAGTATAAGAGCAGTCTAAAAGAGATACATTTTTATTCACATACACATATATTTTATGTTTTCAACATCATATTTTATATCTTTTTTATTTAGTGTGTCACAGCTCAATTATTGTAGATTTTAGTTGGTTTTACTACTTTTGTCTTTTAACCTTCATACTAGCTTTATAAGTGATTAATCCACTGGTATAGTTTCTTTTACTAATAATCATAAGTTTAAGATTCGCCTATGTTATTTTACCAGTGTTTTTCAAAAAACATGTATCAATACTTAATTTTTTTTTTTATTGCTAAGTAGTATTCCATTTTATGAATATACTACTGTTTATCCTTTAACCTGTTGATGGGCATTTGGTTTGTTTCTAGTTTTTAATTGAAAATAAAACTGCTATGAATATTAATGTATATTTTTGTAAGAATAAAGGTTTTTATTCCTCTTTAAATACCTAAGAACAGAATGGCATATCATATGACGTTTAAATTTCTTTTAATCTGCCAAACTGTTTTTCAAAGTGGCTGTACCATTTTACATTTCCACCAGATGTGCATAAAAGTGTCAGTTTCCCCACATTATTGTCAGCACTTGATGGTATGACCAATGCTTTTAGACATTCTCATAGATAACTTAGTGGTGGTATCTCATTGTGGTTTTAATTTAGTTTTCTTTGTCTAATAAATATATAATATTTGGTGAGGTATCAATTCAAATTGCCCATTTTAAAAATTAGTTTATTATAGAATTTTGAAAAATTTTATATATTCTGAGTATCCATTTTCAAACATAAGGTTTGCAAATTTATAAGATTTGTCTTACTCTGTCCACATCAGATGGTTCCTGCTAAAATAATACTGCAACTAAAGAGTAAACTCATGAAAAAAATTAATATATATATATATATAGAGAGAGAGAGAGAGAGAGAGATTTTTTTTAAAAAAGGCATAAAATGTAAATGTAAATGGCTATTTCTGAAATAGTTGCTTGGAGGAAATTGAGTGAAAGAATTATACCAAAACACAAAATGGTAGAAGTATGGAATGATGAAAATATGAGTATAAAAAACAAAGATTTGAATGACAGATGCAAGAAATCTAACAGTGAATGTATTTCCTAGATATTAGATATACTGCTCTGTCAAACTATCTTGTCCTGCTGCCTTCTTTTATGATAATTTTTTAAAGCAAAAAAATTGCCTTTTAAATATCTTCTAAAGTTATTTGTATATTCTAGCTTTTCTTCTTGGATCAATTTTGGTTATTTATATTTTGCTAGGAAATCATCTGTTGCATATCTTTTTCAAAAATCTCTAAACATTTTGAATCATAGTAGATTTTTAAAATATGTGATGAAATAGTATAGCACATACTCTTACAAAGTTATTTAAAGTTATTTTACTTTGATTTATAGTGGTTGTCAACCATGAATATCTCACAGATACAATATTATTTTTAAAGTCATTTCAGTAATCTTAAAAGTCTGATTTGTGTGAGCATAATCTACTTAATTAAAAATTGATCATTGGTCTTATATTTTCAGAAATTATAATCTTGAACAGCAGACAATTAGAATATCTGAGTGGCTTTCTTTAGAACAAGTATAGAAATGATTCTGACACTTTTGTTTGGAAGATGGAATGAAAACTGTCCAGGAAACATAGGGAAAAAAATTGTTTCATACACAAACAATTCTTAACGTGGATTTAATGTATGGGCTAAAGAATACTTTAAATCAAAATGGTGTTTAAAAAACTATCACCATACTGTTTTCAGCCATGGTCAAAATAAATGGGATTCCTAGTTTGAGATCATTGTTTTGTTTTGTTTTTAATAAAGAGTGAGATGCAAGTTTCAAGAGACCATTAAAATCAGTCCAGGCATTTTACTACTGCTTATTTTTCTTTACATAAACTAATATTTTGAAATATTCAAATGTCATCCATGAAAGCCTTAGGATTTTTTTTTAATCCCAAGTACATGGGTAGTACTGGACAAACTCATGCTGGATGAGTGGTGTCAGGGGAGGGGCTTTGTGAAGGTCTGTTACTGGAGGGGGGTGCTATGATGAGGTAACTGAAGGGCAGAGGTTGGAGAGGGGTGCTTTGCATTTTAAAAACTATTTCCCCTATGGAAAAATGATGAGCTGACATGTTAGGCTTGAGTAATAATTGATTTGACCATTCTTCCTTTGAGTTCTGGGCTGATTGAGTCAGAGAGTTAGAGATCAAAATATTGTTAATAAAGCTGAATTGAAGATTGCAGCTTGACATAAAATCAGAGTTGATCTTCCTAATATTTCTCATTAAAATGAACAAATCCACCTGAAACCTTTTTAAAGACTGAGAATTCCAGGGTAGACAAAATATAAAAGAGGAGAAAATGAGTTAACACAGGATGAACTGGTTCCAACAATCAGATAAATCACTTCTCCTTGGGGAAGAAAAAGAAAAGGGGCAGACACCAAACTCCTTCAGTATATCCCTTTCCATGGAGTAGAAGCTAATTGTGTCTATGAAAATGTGAGGATTTGGGGTACTCCCTGCTAGGGAACATATCTAATCATGAATCTATTACTTCCGTTGAGGGAGGGTAGATTCTCTTTCCCTTTTTTGTTAGTTGAAACATTATTTGGTAAGGAAGCATAATGTTGGATAAAGAGATTTTCTATAGGATCTTTGTAAGTCTTACATACTTTGTATATATATGAAAATGTAGATGCTTCCTAGGATACTAGAATATCTTACTTGATAGACAATATTCCATCTTTTTTTTTTCAATAGGAAGCAACAAACACATTAATTATATGTCAGGAGTGTTCTTGTGTGTGTGTGATTATAAAACAAAACTTGATCAAAGGCCATTTAAAACACTCTGCTCCTATCGCTATTCCAATGAATACATACAAACTTTTTAATAGCTGTATTAATCATACCTTACACTTCTGTCTCACTCATGGTGCCAGAATGGAATGCCCTACTCTATCTTCTCTCTATAGAATCGTTCTTGGTTATCATCTAAGAATCCTCCCTAGAACCCCTCCAGAATTTCTCTCTCTTGGACTTTCTTAGCATTTTCTTTCTGCTAATAGTTTTTAAAATATTGCTAATTGTTCTATGTTTATAAGACAAATTAACAATTTTTATAAAATCTATAGTAAATATAGAAAATGTAGAGGAGATATTAGAAACATCAATAATTCATTTATATTTACTGAGCCTCAGCTATATGCCAGACACTGTGCTAAAGGAAAAAAATGAATATGACCGAAAAGGTCAATACATTCACCAAGAGTTACCATTCCTACATTTTATTTAAAATAATGTTTCAATTAAAATTAAAGACTAATTATAGGATTTTTGGTAATATGATTTTTATTTAAATTACTTATGAATGCATCTTTCCCATCAACCAGATCAAGAATTTCATTAAAAATGACAAATATTCTTATAAACAACCTAGTTGATTTAAATGCCAACTCCTCTTGTTAGTTTTAGCTTTTGTATTTAAGCTTAATTTGCTATAAGATGTTACCTTCCTAGAGTTATCTGCAATAGGATCCTAGTATCCATTCTCACCTTCTTTCTTATTATCAAAATCTCATTTTGTGATGGCACTAATGTGCCTGGATAAAAATATTTACTTCCCAAGACTCTCTTACATCTAGGTGTGGCTGTGTATCATAGTTCTGCCTAATGACATTAAGCAGAATTCCTCTGAGACTTTCTGGAAGAGCTTTTGATTTCTTTTTAGAGGCTCTGTCCCTTCTCTTTCTCCCTTCCTTGTTTTTCCTGTTTGGGTGTGGACAGGAGGCTGGAAGTTGGTTAGCTCTCTTGAGATCCAGAGGCAACAAACATAAAAACAGACTTACACTGTTATGACAGAACTAAAACATCAAAAAAACTTTGGTCACTAATAGCAACCTTGAGTTACTGTGACCTGGGCTTTTTATTCCATAAAATAATAAAGTTTAAGCAATTATTTTGGGGTTACTTACTAGCAGTCAAACACATCTAAATTGATATAACACCATACAGATTTGTTCAGTCTTAAGTCAGGAGCAAGTAATCTTCATTTGTTAATACTATAGATTCTTAAGATTAACTGGAATAATGTGACTTAAATCAAGAATATAGTAAGTTATGGGTTGAAATATATAAATATAGCATAAACTAAAACAGGAAGAGTCATCCCCTTTTAGAATATAGTTTGGAGGCTAAAGTGTATACCTTGAGCACAAATGGGACTTTCAAGATCAGTATCACATACCCTTGGACCCAAAGGTAGGGATGAGTTGGTCCTCAGGAAGGGAATAGGCCTAAGAATCTGAAAGCCATTTCCCCATTCTCTCTTTTTCATTTCTGCTTGGAGCATGAATCTCCTCTCATGTTCTCTCACTGCAACTAATGAAAACTTCTTCATGGTCAACCTGGTCTAACACAGCCATTCCATAACTCTTGGGAGTACAGAATTTACCATCTAGATCCTTGCGAAGTCTGATTCATCCTCTTTCTTAATGTTACATGATTCCAAATTTCTGGGAGATGATCATTTGGGTCAGGTATCTACTCTAGTTCGAATAGCTATTGTTGGATCAAATTTCAGGGAAGGGAAACTCAAAAGATCAATGGGGGAGAGAACCCAAAAAATAAAATCATTCACTTATCGACTGGAAAATGGCACCACATTATTTTCTCTAAGCTTATAAATGTTGGAGGATCACTCTGTTCTTATTCTCAGATTTCTAAAATGGAACTTAAGACTTATGCAAAATAATGCTCCTCGCCTTCCTCTCCATCTCTCACTCATGCTTTATTTTTTAAGAAGTGGCTTATGTGATTGAAAATAGAGAACAATTAAGCATGTGTATCTCCAGTCCTTCTAGGCTCTTCCTCTTCTTTTCTTCTTCCACCATGCTGATGTTTTTCATCAAACCATCTGTGGCCTGCTCTGTTTCTGTTTCTGTGTACAAATACACTTGAGCCACAATTGAATTCTGACTTCTGAAGGCATTTCCGTGGTTTCATTTCTCACTAACCCTGCTGTCAAGTTTTAGTAGATGTAAGGCAATAAAGCAGAAATTCCCATTGCTGTTTTCTATAGGTGTGTTTGTTCGGCTGTGTGATGTTATGTTCAGTTGTGAGTGTTAAATACAATAAAATAAGAGTGACTCTTTAAGTTTATTTCTTTCACATATAAAAGTTAAGAGATAAGCAGTTTGGCTCTTACTTGGTGACCCTGTAGTGTTAAGGTCTCAGAGACTCCATCTGTTAGCAGCTTATTTCTCTGCAACCCCAAGATGTCTCACTCCATCCACATAGGCCAAATGGGAGCTACAGTTCTGCCATCATGTCTGTATTTCAAGGACATAAGCAGAGAAAGGTCAAAAAAGAATATGGTGATAAATAATTTCTTGAATTTGTTACAGAAAACTTCTATCTTAAGCCATTGGTTAGCACACTCCTATCTAGAGACTGCTTAAAAGAGAAATGAAATGGAACCTTTTTCTTGGTGACCATGTACCCAGCTAAAATCTAGATATTTTATTCTAGGGGAAAAGGGAAAAATACTGAGAGACAAAGCCCAACATAGGTCATGAATAAAAATATTTAATCAGTTAAGCAGTGTGTTTATCAGTCCTCTTTTAATAGTTCACTGTTGTTAAAATATTTGTCTCTTCAATGATATTTATTAAGCCTCTACTATGTGCCAGATATTATGCTTGGCTCTAGGGATACAGAACTGAATTACTTACCATTACCACCCTTGAGGATCTTATATTCTAGTGCTAATTATGCTATTATACACTGTATAATTACATAGGTCAGTCTTCAGGGATTATTTAACTTTTATTTCTTTTAATTAAACAAATTAGACATTATTCATACTATTGAAATGCCTGTTTTCTTTGATTTTCTCTTTTCCTTTGCATTCTACATCCATTGGTAGAAATTTCAAAAGGAAAATAAATGCTTAGTTCCCATATTTAGAGGACTGTTGGTTCCTCTACATCTCTGGCTGATAAGTGCACACAAGAATACTGCCAAGAAGCCTCTAGGGATTAAATTCATTATCTTGATGAATTTATTAAGCTTCAGATATGGCCCTTTGCTGGCTCAGCACATTGATTTTATCAGCATACCAAGAGTACATTAATATCTCAGAGGTAGAAACACATTAAGCAAGCTCTTAAGACACTTATAAATTCAGAATGGTGAATGATTAATTCACTGAGAAATGGAACTGCTATAGGAACAACAACATTTGCACCCCTCATGATCAGCCCATTTTTTTCACTCTAGGTAGACTTATATAAGCTGTCAAGTCATATTCTGAATGTCAACTTATCTTTCCACAAAACATAATTATCATAGGTACCATATAAACTTCAGGTTTATATGACCAGGAATTGTATTGGATCTGACACACCAAAGTGGATAATGAGTGCTGCTAATGACAAGCCACAATCGATCTCTGCATAATCACAAGAGCTAGACAGATTTCTCCTTTATCTAATGTATAAAAGGAAAAAGCAAAATAAAAACATTGTACCTGTATTAGGGTTCATCATTAATACAGAATCAGGTGTGTGTGTGTGGATTCATGGAGTCATGTCACCAAAATGGCAACCTGCCTCCATCTTCCCTCAAAGATTGACGGCTATCCCAGAACAAAAGCAGCTCTGGGAAAGCTCCAGAGTCCACTTAAGAAACTTTTAGCAACACAGTGCAACAAAAAACCTGAGAATAACTGCTAAGAATGTAATCCTACTAAGAAGAGAAGGAAGACCGTTTAATTTGCCTGCAATCATCCTATTCTCCAAGCTGGCACTGCACAGTGCTAAGAGAGAACTTCCAGCTAAAAAGAGTTCCCTTGACTAAAAAAGGAAGAGTGGATTGAGTGACCAGGTTCCTCAGACTTTCAGGGCACCACATGAAGGTCTCACCTCAGTTTCATTCCAGCAAAGCTGAGAACTATAGAGAGATCTAGGAACAAGAAGAAAAGCAGGGGCAACCAATAGCGGTCACACAGTGGGAGCTGTGGAGGTTCACGGGTCTGCTCTGCAGCCAGCCCTGCAAATTTTGCCACTTTAATGGCTAGCACAGCTGCCATGGACCCCCTACAGATTTCACCAATTTTTGTCCCAAGGGTATTCATATTTCCGTGAACCAGCCACCCAAATCCCTCCCTGTTCCCTCTCTCTCTTCCCCCACAAGAGCCCAGGTCCTAGCCCAGGCACCTGTATGGCTGCACAGGTATCCAGCCTAGGTCCCTACAGTGGACCCCCACTGCCATGTGCAGATGGGACTAGCCATTCCAGCTGTGCACTAACAGGGTGTCAGCCAGATACTGAGCATTCTGCTTTGCTCTGCTTACTAATTTAAATGTTAATTTCATCCAAAAACACATTCATAAATGTATTCTATGCCAGTATTAGAATATTTGACCAGATATTTGGACACCTGGTGGCCCAAGTCAAATTTGATTCATAAAATTCACCATCACAGTAGCTGTGAAGAGATAGTGTAAAATAAAAACAACAAAAGGGCAATCAACCTGATTGGTTTGAGTGCCCCACTTTTGTTTACTGCTTATTCCCTGAGAGTAGGATTTAAGTCTTGTTCACCCTTCCATCACTAGCACCTTATATGGGTCCTGGCATGAAGTGTTCAAAGGTTATATTAAAAAAGATGTTAGGGGTGCCCGGGTGGCTCAGTCCTTAAGCGTCTGCCTTCAGCTCAGGTCATGATCCCACGGTCCTGGGATCGAGCCCCTCATTGGGCTCCCTGCTCAGCGAGAAGCCTGCTTCTCCCTCTCCCATTCCCCCTACTTGTGTTCCCTCTCTCGCTGTGTCGCTCTCTGTCAAATAAATAAATAAAATCTTAAAAAAAAAAAAAAGATGTTATAGAATGACTTGGCATCTTACTTAGGATATAAAAAGATATGGCTTCTCTGAAATAAGGTCATATAATCATAGTGCATAAACTTAGATGTAAAGATAACAGCTATGAAGATAATAACCAAAGATGAAAAAAGGTAAGATATGGAAAAATTTTAGGGGAATTAAAAATCTTCTCAAATAATTAGAAGGCTCAAGTATATATTAGCTGTATATAAAACTTTATATATACAAATTAAAAATCTTAAAATACTGAAAATATGCTTGAATTTTCCTCTGAGAGATACATAACCAATACAGGAAAAACAGTATATAGAATTGTCAGTATTAAGAGCAAAATGCAGGGTTAATCCTGGATGATTACTATTCATAAGGCTACAGATTTAATAAAAAGTCAAGAATTATATAGAATGTGAGGATAATTTGGTAATAATGAGTGTTGATAATTTCAAAGTTTCTTAAGATTCTGAAGTGGGTGGACAAGTAAAAGTTCTAAATTTGTCACTTAATATGGTGGAGAGTTGTTTTAGTCCATTCAATGTGCTATAATACAATATCATATAGACTGTGGTATATACACAACCAGTATTAATTTCTCATGGTTCTGGATGTTGGGAAGTCCAAGATCAAGACACTGATAGATTGGTGTCAGGTGAGAATTCACTTCTTGGTTCATGGACAACTTCTTACTGTGCATTCACATGGCAGAAATGGTTGAAAAAGCTCTCTGAGGCCTCTTTTATAAGAGCACTAATTCATTCATGGAGACTCCACTTTATCACCTCCAAGAAGGTCCCATTTTCTAATACTATCACATTGGGGATTCGGATTTCAAGGTATGAATTTGGCGGGGTGGCGGGGGAGACATAACATTCAGTCCACAGTAAGAGTCAAGACTGATGATTCAAGTATTGACTTCCATAAATTTAGTATAGCATTTGTAGTCTTCCTCTCAGACTAGGATGCCATTGTTCTGAGGCCCATTCCAATGTGAGTCACAGGAGGTCTCCTATAAAGATGATCTGCTTCCTGGGATAACTTGAAGTTGCTGTTAAGTGTGCCATCATATTTCTGAGTGTTATGAAAGGAAGTTTGTTTTGGAGGTAGAAGCATGAAATTTTTGCTAGAGAGGACACAAACTGTAATCCATTTCACTATTTAATCTTAGGCAAATTACTCAGTTTCTCAGCTTTTCAGTTTTCTTTTCTATAGAATGCAAAACAATAAGTTGCCTCCTGAAACTGTGTTGAAAAACAAAGTAGACAATGTTTTTAAAACTCTTGACATTAAGGGGTGCCTGGGTGGCTCAGTCATTAAGTGTCTGCCTTCGGCTCAGGTCATGATTTCAGGGTCCTGGGATCGAGCTCCACATCGGGCTCCCTGCTCCACGGGAAGCCTGCTTCTCCCTCTCCTACTCCCCTTGTTTGTGTTCCCTCTCTCACTGTGTCTCTCTCTGTCAAATAAATAAAATCTTAAAAAAAAAAACTCTTGACATTAAACCTAGAACATACAAAATATTAACCATGCTGATGAAGATGGTGATGATGAAGGATAGCAGTATTTTTCTGTTAAGACTTCCTCTGTGCTTGTCCCTCCAGATATTTTTCTGCCCATCTTGAGGTAATTGTTTTTTTTTTTTCTTTTTAATTTTTAAAATATTGGCTGTGGCTAGTTGCCTGGCTGCACAATGACTGTTTCCTGTGTTCTGTATTTGATTTCAAAAGAAGGAATGAATATTATTTTTTTTCACTGGAAAGTGCCTTCATTTTCTTTCCCTTCCTGGAGGTCTGTGATTTCTTTCCTTCATGCTCCCTCTCTCTCTCTCTCTGGGCCAGCGAGATGCTTATTGTTTCATTTCAGAGTAGGCTCTCCCTTTGTTTCTCCTAAAATGACTGACAGATTTTCTCTTTGTGGTGACTCCTTACCATCTAGTCAGGATAAGTTATGTTTTTGTTGTTCTGTTCTTGTTTCTTTTGTTTATATTTAATTGTGGTACATTTGTAAACTTGATTTCATAGACTATTATAGAGTGTATGAATCCAGACAAAAGTGAGCTGCATACAGTGAAATGTTAGGATATCTCACAGATTTGTGAAGTAGGCACTGAGGCAACAATTGATTGTAACATTAATTCCATTGTAATCCTGTGATGACAGATGATAGTACTCATAAGCAAGCTGTCTGCAGACATCTCCAACATTCAGTTTTCTTACCCAATAAATGAGGGTAACATTTTCCCAAGTAACCTTGGGGAGTTGATGTGAGCATCTAATAAGGAAATAAAAAGAAAGCTCTTTGAAAAGAAAAAAGCACTTTTGTTGAGTTTGGGGAATTGTTAATTATTGATGTTATTAAACCTAATTAGGAACTAACCTTAAATAATTTATCTAATTCTATACATTATGGTCCTTGAAATCTCTACCATTCTCTCAACAACTCGTATAATTTGTTTTATAACTGAAGCAAATTTTTTTCACACTATAATTTAGAATTCTTGCTACAAATAACATTTTCTTTGAATATGAATTGGCCTTTGAAGTCAAGATTCAATATGAGTGATTGCTGCATGGGAATATGCATTGTTTTAAATACTCATTTGAAAAGCATATGTAGTAGTCAGACCTGCCCACGTTTTTGCTCTCTAATTAATGAATTTTAAATGAAAATCTAATTTATTTTACCTATGAATGCATGAACCTTTAAAGATATATAGTATATTTATTGTGTATAACTTTACAACTCCTATAATAATCACAACTTTCTGAGGATTCCAAGTCATAGGGTCTGCTTATACCATCTCTCATGATGAGATATGATTATTTACCTTAAATTTATTTAGAATCTTTCAAAAAATGTAATCCATTTTTATAGAGTATATCTTTCAAGGTCAAGGGATGGATATGTTACATATATATACATATATGTATATGTTAGATATTGATATATATTGGTATAAATTGATTATATTATATACCTTATAATGTTCATGTACCATTCCAAGTGTTGGATATGCTTTAAATTATTTAGTCTTTAAGCCTTTGAGTTAGAAGCATGATCAATGTATTTGAGGATGAGTAAACTAAGTGAGGCCTCATGTAGCAGGAACTCTGATTTCTAAGGTGTGGGCTTTGTCTGTCTGGCAGTGGTATGTGTGAGCATCATGCTGAAGCTGGATATGGTAATGTTTTAAAAATTTATGGATGGGAACCAATGGCTGCTACCATTTCTGGAGAAATGCCCACAATAACAGCAAGAAAAATAAAAGGGGAAAGGCTGTGCTCCCCTACTTCTACCTATCAGTCACACTCTAATATAAAAGGCAGAGAAAAGGAAAAAAAGGGGAGTAAAATGCAGAAGAAGCAGACAGAAAACAAATAGTAAGAAGAGGGATTAAAACCTAACACATCAATTACATGTTAATATTACTTAATTGGACTATGTTCATTTAACGGAATAAAATGGTTAGGATGGATGACAACCTAAACTATATATTGCACATATATGCATATAAACTCTATATTGCATACTTTAAATATAAGGACATACAAAGATTGGAAGCAAAAGGATGGCAAAAAAAATATGTCTCACTAATATTAATCCAAAAAACCTTTATGACAATATTAATACAAGTGGAAATTTGTTTTAAGTTAATAAGTACTACAAATAAAGCAGCCTATATTTCTTTTTTTTTTTAAAGAATTTTTATTTATTTGACAGAGAGCAAAAGCAGGTGGAGTAGCAGGTAGAGGGAGAGAGAGAAGCAGGCTCCCCGCTGAGCAAAAAGCCAGACGTGGGGCTCGATCCCAGGACCCTGGGATCATGACCTGAGCTGAAAGCAGCTGCTTAATCAACTGAGCCACCCAGGCAACCCAACCAGGCTATATTTCATAATATTGCAAGATCAATGCAATGAGTGGATTAAAAAAAACTTCTAAATATATATATGCCTATATAACATAACTTTTAAACATATAAAACAAAAAGGAAAATTAGAAAAATTTACATAGTGGGAATTTTTAACATATCCATTTCAATTATGGATAGCTCAAGCAGATGGAAAGTCAAAGACCTATAGAAAATTTTAAGATAATTAATATATTTAATTATAGAAAGCTCTACAGAGAAGATAAATCTCTACAGAACAGTTGCAGAATACTTTTAAAAGATTTTATTTAAGAGAAAGAGTACATGCTGGGGAAGGGGCAGAGGGGGAGGGGGAGAGAGAATCCCAAGCAGACTGTGCTCTGAGCATGGAGCCTGATGTGGGTCTCAGTCTCATGACCCATGAAATCATGACTTGAGCCAAAACCATGAGTCAGAAGTTTAACTGACTGAGCCACCCAGGCTCCCCAAGTTGCAAAATATTTTTAAATGATCTTGGAGTGATTATCAAATTCATAACAAGTCAGGTCATAAAATAGTCACAACAATTTTTAAATGAGTAAATAATATAGATTATGTTTTCTGAATAGAGTAAAAGTTACAATCAATAATAAAAGATAACAAGGAAATCCTCAAATATTTGGAAATTGAGAAATATATATCTAGATATTATATGGGTCAAAGAACAATTCTAATGGAAATTAAAATATATTTTGATTTGAATGATAATGAAATATCTAAAAATTTGTGGGTTTCAAATTAAGTCAGGTTTAAAGAGAAATTTGTAGCCATATAAAAGAAATAAAGACTGAAAATCTGTGCTTTCAAGAAGTGGAAAAAATTACTTTAAACACCTAACCTTTATGAGAAAAGGGAATTAAGAAAAGAAACAGTGATACAGAAAACAAACCTGTAATGGAAACTACCAACAAATCCAAAAGTTATTTGACTAAACCTGTCACCCCACAGAAAACAAAAGTGGAAGACCATAGCTGGAAGAAAATGATGACTTGAATACAGATTCTAAAGCCATTGAAAAGATAATAGGAGAGTGTTACTTTAAAACTTCAATATAGCAAATGTTTAAATTTGGATGTAATTGATGAATGCCTAGAAAAACACATTCTGTCAAAAATGATCAAGAAGAGTTAGAAAATCTAAATATCGATTATAGCAATGGAATCTGTAATTAAAAACTTCCCACAAAAGATATCTCCAGGCTTAGATGGCTTCATCAGTAAATTTTTCAATCTTTTGAAGAGTAACATCAGTCTTACCAAAGTATTTTAGAAAATGGAAAAAAGGGAGAACACCTCAGAACTCCTTTCATGAAGCTTTCATGAAACTTATAAAGATATTACAAGAAAGGAAAACTATCTTATGAGTTCTAAACAAAGTACTAGCAAATCAAATTCAAGAAACATATTAAAAAGGATAATACATCCCAGCCACGTTTTTAATTCCTGAAATACAAGGATTTTTTTTTTTTTTTTAAACATTCACGAACCAGTCAGTACAAGGAGCAGGATTCTGGGAAGATGGCAGAGTGGGAAGTGCTAGGAAAAGGTCTCCCCACCTCCACAACAACCGCACTGGCAGAATCTGTATGTTGTAACAATTTTGGAAGTCTGGCATCTGTGGAAGTTTATAACTTAATAGAAGAAGACTTGGAGGCAAATCGTGGTTGATTTCCAGCAATTTCAGCTCTTAGCATGCTACCTATCCCCTACCTCCAGACCCAGGATAGGCAGCTGTGCACATGTTCCTGGAGCAGCTCGAACACAGCTTTTAGGAGCAAGAGTGGGCCAAAAGGACTCTCCTCCAAATATTGAGGATCTGTTCTCTGATCACTGATTGCTCTTTCTGATCACAGCCTTCTCTGTGGATATAAGTTTGCATTCCTTTAGGATAATCTACTAGTGAGTGGAATTGGTGAATAATATGGTAAATGTATTTGTGTAACTACCAAACTATTTTCCACCTCGTTAGAGTATTTTACACAATCCCCACCAATGCATGAGGTTTCCAATTGCACTCATCTTTGCCAATACTTGGCATTACTGTACTTTTATTTTAGTGTATAGTAGTGATTAATCGTGGTTTTAGTTTGTATTCTGTAACTAATAATAGTGTGAATATTTGCATATGCTTATTGAAAATATATCATTTTCCTTTTTGATATATGAGTTCAAATCATCTGTACATTTTATGGGGTTTTTCTTCCTGTTATTGAACTTCTCTTGATTATGGATTACATTTTTTCTGTTTCTTTCCATGTCTAATTTTATGCGTACCAGACATTAATTATGACATAATTTAGAGGTACTGTGTCCATTGTCTTCCTCTGAAAGTTTCTAAGTTTTGTTGTATTAAACAGTTCAGTAACTGGCTGATAAGCTTACATTGTGTAATATTAGCTTTACCCTTTGTTTGGATAAATTTGCAGCAAGTCCAAGTCACTGTAACAGGACCCGAACTCCAGAATTGGTCTTTCCTTAGATCATCTGAGTTTGCCTTGACAACTTGTTGGCGGCAGGGGGGATGTTTAGAGTAGCCCATGGTCCTGAGAGCATCCTTATTCCTAAAGGTTGAGCCTTTCTAGTGTCTCAGTTTGTTTCCAGTGTTAAGAAATTCTTTCTATCCTGTTGGGGGCAGGTCTCTACTGTTGCAGATTTGACCTATAATGCAACTGCTTTCTGGTAAGCCTTGCATAGTCTCACTCTGTGTATGCAAACCTAGACTTCAGCCACAGAGGTAGAGGGAACCCTCCCTCTCCAGTTCTGTGCTGCACCAATTCCAGCCCCTTCAGTAGCTACAAACTCTGATCTCTCATTCTTCAGCACAGCAGAACTACTGTCCTCTACTAGGACTTCAGCTTGCTATAGCCATTTGGAAATATTCTGCAGACAGAAACAAGGATCATCATGAGGTTTACCTCATGAGTTCCCTTTCTCTCAGGGACTGCATTCTTGGGCTTCCCTATATAATTCCTGGGTGGGTTCCTTTTTCCTTTATTTTACTCAGATTATGATGTCTGAAAAATTTCAGGGCCCCAATTAAGTGGATAGATAAAAAAAATTAAATTCCTTGAAGTAGAGTTGTCTTCCAACATCCTAAATATGTCCTCTTTAATATGGTATCCTCTTCCAGTTTCTCATGTTTATAAATGCTGACTATATTCCAGTGGATTATTTCAGAGTCTGTTGAGACATGATGTAATATTACAAAAATTTAAAAAATTTGAAAACTGTTATTTAAATAGATTTGATTTTCCAAGACTAATTCCTAAATGCCCAAATTCTAGTGTAGTAGAATATGATGAAATTGCTTACAGTCAGTTCCCACAAAAAGTAAAATAGTTAAATAAATTGGAATGCAAATTTATTTTACAGGCTTTTACTCAACAACATCTAGCATTATGTCCTCATGATTTGAAGATGAAAACTAGGTTTCCATTTTTCTCTGTGATAAGTGATAGGGGCATTTTTCTGAGAATGCAAATCAGTAGGTTCATATGTGTAAGAAAATACTGATGCAACTTTTGACAGAAACCAAAAGCCTAATTTACACTTCAGAAATATTGTACCCTTAGGCAATCATTTTAGGAGTTAGCAGATACAAAATCTATAGAGTTTGTAAAACTTCTCACAATAAATATAACTTTATTTTGAAAAGTGATAAAAAGATATTCCTGTACCCAGAACTGTATTTCTTACACTCTCTGTCAAGCAAGTAATCTTCCTGGTGCTGTCAGCAGGACATCTATTTCAGTAAGTTATATGAAGTACATTAATTTTCACCAAATCCTTATACTTAATTTGGATATTTATATAAGCTGTATATATACTATCCCATTACATGGCAGTGTAAATTTCCTATAATGATATTATGCCTCTGAATTTGCTTTGGTGGATCAGTGTAAAAATCTGTTGTATCTTTTTATCATCATGCCTTATGTGAAGTATATTGTCCTCAAGGGACTGCAGGATTTTACAGTATCCAAACCATCATTTTCTTGTTCCCTCACAATACACAGAATAGCATTTCCTGCAGTCATTAAGTAGGCCCAAACTTCCCTGTTGGGTCCCAGAGGATGCAAGCCAGTTTGGATGAATTAACTGTGAGTTGAGAGAGCACCATGGATGATGACCAGAAAAGATCTCACAAGCAAGGAAAATGTACATTGCCAAGATTAGAAACACTTTCACCTCATGAGCTTGGCTTGCAAAGTCAACTTGAATCTCTAGGGACTCGAAATGAGGTTTTGTTTGTTTGCTTCTCTTGAGAAAATTGGTTTCTCACTTATAAGAAAATGGGTGCCAAAAGGATTATAAAATAGGCCAATGTACTTTGGGAATTCAGAATTACTTTACCAGAGCAACATTTTGGGGACTTGAATATAGCTGTTAATGAAACCCCAAATATATGTATATACTCCTATCTCTAATAAACTCCATATACAAAAATGCTGGTTAGGAGAAGTTTCCTCCTCTATATTCTTAACTATCCTCCTGTGAAGACTTGATCTATAATCAACAACACTATGAACATGTTTTCTTTTAAGTGTATTCATTTTTCCCAAGAAAACAAAATTAATATAAAAGGAAGTAAAAATGCAATATTCAGGAAAAATTTTTTGTTCAATACTTTGCTCATCTTACATTCTCATCTAGACCTAGTGTGATCAACTAAAATTTATATTGCACTCCCCAAATCTCCCAGTCTCCTTTATCTACTCTTCCCCCCCCCAGCATTGGTTGTATTTAACCTAAAAATTTATTTATTATATTAACTGTTTTTGTCTTAGAGTGTAAGCTTCACAGGAAGGAACTTTTGTCTGTCCAGTAATTATTGAGAGAGTTCTACGTGGGTCATTTTCCATTTTTTGTTTTTTGTTTTGTTTTGTTGAGAGAGCAAGTGAGAAGAGGGGCACAGGGAGAGGGAGAGAGACAGTCTTAAGCAGGCTCCACCCTGAGATCATGACCTGAGCCAAAATCAAGAGTTGGCCACCCAACTGACAGAGCCACCTAGGTGCCCCAGGTCATTTTCATTTCTACACTTCTTATAAGCAGAGGCACTGTAGCCTTTTGATCTGGATTATCTTTTCAAGGATTTTTGTATAGCAAACAATCTTGGAAGAAATCTTAGATAGTATCTCCCTTGAAAATGGAGGGCAAGTTTGTGTTTGTTTCCCAGTATAATAAATATAGTATCTTCCTGCAGGTCCAAAGTTGGGCATGTTTGCTGGCATCCTCTTATAATTGGAGTTGACAAACTTTGGGCTTTCTCAGGAGTGATGCAAACCCACTGTGTGCATAGAATCCTCTGAAGACATTCCCTGTCACTCTCTATGGCTTGAGGGGTAAGGGAACTGGTGCAAACACAAATTTATATTGCCTGTTATTCTAGAAATAATAAATTTCTTTGTCTTTGGTCTAGGAGTTGTTCCTTGTCCACATCTATGAAATCATGACAGGTTAACTGATTAGCTTCCAAGTAGGGAAAAATCTCAGACCCTTCACAGTTGTTGACATTAATGTAACTCAAACACCTATAAAGTGTATACTTCATTGAGCATACTAAATAAATGTACCTGTGTTAATGGATATGTGGGTGAATAAAAAAAACTACAGCACTTATGTGGATATATAATAGTACTTGTGAAATGATAGACCTTGAAAGTGATAATTTTTTGAACAAAAATTTATATGTCAACATGATTGAAGTATTGTAGATTGGAATGGTTTAGAGTTTGGGTTGTTACACCAAACAAACAGATTGCAGTTCCAGTGGCACTTCTTAGTCTCTGTGTGAACTTGGGGGGGGAAAAACACATTACTCAAACTTAATTTCTCATTTGTAAATTAGAAGAAAAAATAGTATAGTGCCCATACTGTTGTTGAGTTAGATGAGATAATACAGTAATATAGTCTCCTGAAATTTATGACTGTGGCTATTTTGCCCAGACCCTTTCTGAATCATCCTTATTCTATGAATAAGATGATTTATAAATAACTTGTGTAGTAAGTCCTCTGCCCTTCTTCCTATCCCCTAGGTGTCATTGCACTCTAACACACTTTATTTTTTGAAAAGATTATTTATTTATTTGACAGAGAGAGACACAGAGAGGGAACACAAGCAGGGGGAGTGGGAGAGGGAGAAGCAGGCCTCCCACCGAGTAGGGAGCCCAATGCGGGGTTCGATGTGGGGTTTGATCCCAGGACCCTGGGATCATGACCTGAGCCGAAGGCAGACGCTTAATGACTGAGCCACCCAAGTGCCCCTCTAACACACTTTAGATTCATTCATAAAACTTCTTGACTCTGCAGCTCACTCTTTCATCCTTCTGAAAAAACCTTCAGTCCTTATCACATGAAGTATGCTTCTGCTTTACTCTTTATCCTTTGCCCTTCTCTTCCTTTCTCTCCCTTTCTCTCCCTCCTCTCTCTCCTTCATATACAAGGTCATATCCTAGAACTTCAGTTACACATATCGCGGACTCTTTAAAATCTACATCCCTAGTATCTCTTACTTCCTTTAATGTACTTAGCATTTTGTGTTTCTGTGCTTCATCCCCAATATTTTCTCATGTCCCATCATGCAATGCCTTCTTCATCCGTGTCTAACAACTGTTGCACCCTGTAAATTCTCACTTTTTATTGTACTTTTCTGTTCTAGAAATTTCATTTTCAAAACAATGTTTCCCGGGCGCCTGGGTGGCTCAGTTGGTTAAGCGACTGCCTTCGGCTCAGGTCATGATCCTGGAGTCCCGGGATCGAGTCCCACATCAGGCTCCCTGCTCAGCAGGGAGTCTGCTTCTCCCTCTGACCCTCCTCCCTCTCATGCTCTCTGTCTCTCATTCTCTCTCTCGCAAATAAATAAAAAATTAAAAAAAAAAAATGTTTCCCATTCTCTAACAGATTTTGACACTTTTATTTCTGTTAACATATTCAGAATAGTTATTTTAAAGTCTCTGTGTAATAATCCTTTATCTCAAGATTTTAATGATTTGTCTTTTCTGTTTACTTGGATTTTGGTCTCATCTCTTATCCTTAAGTGCCTGATGATTTTTGTTTGAGTGATGAACATTGCATTTTCTTAGATATAGTGGGGGAGGGAGACTAGAGGCTAAGTATAATGTTATCTTCCTTCAGAGAAAATTTATATTTGCTTCTGGCAGATGGCTAGAGACACTAGCCATTTGGATCATATAAATATAATCTCAGGGAATAAGGTAATGTAAATTTTTGCTTTCAGTCCTTAAGGGTAGTTCTATTTGTGTCTCTTTCTTAATCCTATAATGTATCCATTTGGTGTTTCTGTCCAAAGTGCTTGTGATTTCCCATGACATTCTCCCAATGAATAACCTTCAACTCTAATTTTTGTCCTTTTAGACATTCAAGACTGTTAACATTCCTCCCCTTCCTTGGTTCACAGATGCTTTCCTGGAATGCAACATGATCCCATATGTCCCCAAAGCAACATTTCTATGTGTCCCTCTCTTTCATCTCAGCCCTATGATTTTTCACTGCCTTGTCAGTTTTCCAATGCCTTCAAACATATCAAACAATCTCAGCTTTTATACATGTTTTCAGTAGATGAGTTACCATTAGTGGAAGCCCAGTGCACTCTACAGTTTTCCTTTTTAGAACTTGTTCTTTATATAGAGCTAAGCAGACCAGCAATTAATTAAGGTTGGGGATGTTTTTAAAATATAAATTACATATTTACACACATATATGTATGTGTGTATGAGTTACTGTAATACCTGGAATTATATTTATAATGCATTCCATTATATAAGAGGGATAGAAGTATACATAATAAAAATTTTGAAAAAGTTCTGGAATAATTAGATTTTGTATTCACACCTGTAACCAATCTTGAGAACACAGAAACTGTTGGAAGTAAAAAAATGTTTATCAAGTTAAGGAGGAAAGGGTAGAAGGATCAACTTCCAGAGCTTTTAGGAATGAACAAAATGGTGCACTGAAGTTCGTCCTAAAATTTTAGGTAACCCTGGGTTATCCAGATGAAACAAATATGTGCTGGTTTTATAATAATTTCTTCATTTAGCAGATCATAGAGGATGAAGTAAAGGGGGTTGAGAGGGAGAGAATCAATCATGAAATGTGAGAGCCCTGATGGATGAGGGGTCTGCTAAACAAAGTGGAGAGGAACAAGGAAGACAGACGTGGACCACTTGTTTGATCTGCCTATGGCAGCTTTGCTCTTACCTGAATTATTATACTCAGAGGGGATAATAAACTCTCTTTCCACTACATTTGACTGTGGATACAAACTGATAGAGTAGTGTAACAGATAAATCTTCATCTCCCCTAAAGCCTTAGTGTCTCGCCAGAACACTTCTTTTTTGTTTCAGGAACATTTTTTTTTTTTTCCATTTTATTAGAGTTAAGAGTACTTAACAGTCCTTAAATCATAATTTGCTTTCCAGGCCACTGACCATGACTTTCTGCCCTAAATACAAGCAAAACTAAAAATCCAGCTCACTGACTAAATTATTTAACCACTACAGTAGATAGTTTTTATATGGTAAATGATATCAAAATTACTGTCTCAAATCTGGACTCACTTTTAAAGTATTAGTGAAGAGTAGTATCTTATTCAGTGAACTAAGGAAGCTATATTTTCAATTTTCAGTCATGTTTTAAAAATGTATTCCTTAACAAAAACTTTAAGAACTTGGCCAAATTTAGATCAAGGATGTCTTTTGTATTATCTTATACATGTAAAAGGTAGTTCCCTTCCCTTCAACTGTTTGATATTTTAAGTATATTGCTGCCCTCCACTGCATTATTGAGATACAAATGACATATAACATTGTGTAAATATAAGGTGTACAACGTGCTAATTTGATATATATTGCAAAATTTGCAGGCCCATCATCTCCTATAATTATCATTGTGTGTGTGGTGAGAATATTTAAGATCTCACTTAGCAACTTTCAAGTATATACAATATTGTTAACAATATTGTTAATTAGATACCCAGAACTTTTTCATCTTCTAGTGGTAAGCTTGTACCCTTTGACCAGCATCTCCCCATTTCCGCCACACTTCAGCCTCTGGCAACCATCAATCTACTCTCTGTTTTTAGGAGTTCAGCTCTTTTAGATTCCACATATAAGAGAGCTCTTACAGTATTTGTCATTTTCTTTCTGACTTATTTCACTTAGCATAATGCCTTCAAGATCAGTCCATATTGTCACAAGTGGCAGGATTTCCTTTTTTTCCTGTGGCTGATTATCTCATCACACACACACACACACACACACTCACACTCACACCACATCTTCGTCTGTTTATAGATGGACATTTAGGATATTTCTGTGTCTTGGCTATTGTTGGTTATTGTGAATAATACTGCAATGAACATGGGGGTACAGACGTCTCTTTGAGAACCTGATTCCACTTCTTTTACTTATACATCCAGAAGTGGCATTATTGAGTCATATGGTAGTTCTGTGTTTAATTTTTTGAGGAACCTTCATACTGTTCTTCATAGTGGCTGCCCCGATTTACATTCCCACCAAAAGTGCACAAGTGTTCTCTTTACATTCTTGCCAAAACTTATTTGTCTTTTTATAATAGCCATTCTAACAGATGTGAGATAATATCACATTGTGGCTTTGGTTTGCATTTTCCTGATGATCAGTCATGTTGACTATCTTTTCATATAACTGTTGGCCATTTGTATGCCTTCTTTGGAAAAATATCTATTCAGGTCCTCTGCTCATTATTTAATCAAATAGTTTTTTGTTGTTTTTTGTTGTTTGTTTTTTATTGAGGTTTATGACTTGTTGCTATATTTTGGATGTTAACCCCATATCAAATAGACAGTTTGCAAATATTTTATCCTGCAGGTTGCCTTTTCATTTTGTTGATGGTTTCCTTTGCTGTGCAGATGCTTTTTAGTTTGATATAGTCTCATATGTTAATTTTTGCTTTTGCTATTCGTGCTTCTGGTTTCATATCCAAAAAGTCCTTGCCAAAGTGAATATCCAGAAGATTTTTTCCTGTTTTCTTCTAGAAATTCTATGGTTTCAAGTCTTATGTTTAAGTCTCTAATTCATTTTTGGTCAATTTTTGTGAGTGGTGTAAGATAGGGATCCAGTTTCATTTTTTTTTTCATATGTATATCTGGTTTTCCCAGCACCATTTACTGAAAGAATATTATTTCCCTATTGAATATTCTTGGCTCCTCTGTCAAATACTACTAGATGGTGTCTATGAGTTTATTTCTGGGCTCTAGATTCAGTTCCATTGGTATATGTACCCGTTTTTAATGTCAGTACTGTACTATTTTGCTTACTGTAGCTTTATAACATAGTTTAATATCAAGAAGTGTGGTATCTCTAGCTTTGTTCTTCTTTCTGAGAACTGCGTTGACTATTTAGGGTCTTTTGTGGTTCAATATAAATTTTAGGATTGTATTTTTTTTATTTTTTTATTGTTATGTTAATCACCATACATTACATCATTAGTTTTTGATATAGTGTTCCATGATTCATTGTTTGTGCATAACACCCAGTGCTCCATGCAGAACATGCCCTCTTTAATACCCATCACCAGGCTAACCCATCCTCCCACCCCCCTCCCCTCTAGAACCCTCAGTTTGTTTTTCAGAGTCCATCATCTCTCATGGTTCGTCTCCCCCTCCGATTTCCCCCCCTTCATTCTTCCCCTCCTGCTATCTTCTTTTTTTTTTCTTAACATATATTGCATTATTTGTTTCAGAGGTACAGATCTGTGATTCAACAGTCTTGCACAATTCACAGCGCTCACCATAGCACACACCCTCCCCAGTGTCCATCACCCAGCCACCCCATCACTCCCACCCCACCCCCACTCCAGCAACCCTCAGTTTGTTTCCTGAGATTAAGAATTCCTCATATCAGTGAGGTCATATGATACATGTCTTTCTATTTCAAAAAATGACTTTGGAATTTTGATAGGAATTTTGTTGAATCTATAGATGGCTTTGGGTAGTATAATCATTTTAACAATATTAATTTTTTCAATACACATACATGAGATATAATTGCATTTATTTGTATATTCTTAAATTTATTTCATAATTTTAGAGTTTTCAGTGTATATATAGATTTTTCACTTCCTGTTTAAATTTATTCTGAAGCATTTTATTATTTTTGATGCTATTTTAAATAGGATTGCTTCCTTATTTCTTTTTCAGATATTTCATTCTTAGTGTATAGAAACACAGCTAATTAGTGTATACTGATCTTGAATTCTGTAAATTTATTGAATTTGGTGATTATTTCTAAGAGTTTTCTGGTGGAGTCTTTAGGATTTTGTACATATAAGATCATATCGGGCGCCTGGGTGGCTCAGTTGGTTAAGCGACTGCCTTCGGCTCAGGTCATGATCCTGGAGTCCCTGGATCGAGTCCCGCATCGGGCTCCCTGCTCGGCAGGGAGTCTGCTTCTCCCTCTGACCCTCCCCCCTCTCATGTGCTTGCTCTCTCTCATTCTCTCTCTCTCAAATAAATAAATTAAAAAAAAACAAAACAAAAACAAAAACAAACAAACAAAAACATATCATCTGCAAAGACAATTTTACTTCTTTCTTTCCATTTTGGATGCCTTTATTTCTTTTTCTTGCCTAATTTCTCTGGCTAGGATTTCCATTACCATGTTGAATAGGAGTGGTGAGAATGGACATCCTTGCCCTATTCCTGAGTTTAGAGAAAAAACTTTTAGCTTTTTAGCTTTTAGTATGCTGTTAGCTGAGGGTTTATCATGTATGGTCTTTATTATGTTCAGGTACATTCCTTCTTTACCCAATTCGTTGAAAGTTTTTATCATGAAAGGATTTGTATTTTTCAAATCTTTTTTACATTTATTGAGATAACCATATGATTTTTATCATTCTATTACTATGATGTATCACAGTTACTGATTTACATACGTTGAACCACCTTTGCATCCCAGGGATAAATTCCTCTTGATGGTAGTGCATGGTTCTTTTAATGAGCTGTTGTATTTGGTTTTCTAACGTTCAGAATTTTTTCCATCTGTGCTCATCAGAAATACTGGCCTGTTGTTTTTTGTAGTGTCCTTATCTTGCTTTGGTATCAAAGTAATGCTGGCCTTATAAAATAAATGAGTTTGAGCATATTCCCACCTCTTCAGTTGTTTTGGAAGAGTTAGAAGAATTGGCATTACTTTTTCTTTAAATGTTTGACAGAATTCACCAGTGAAACCATCTGATCCTGGGCTTTTCTTTGTTGGAAGGTTTTTGACTACTGATTCAGTCTCATTACTCATTCTTGGTCTGTTCAGATTTTCTACATGATTCAGTCTTGGTAAGACATATATTTCTAGAGGTTTATTCCTTGATTGGTTGATACTTCACCGTTCATAGTAGTCTTTTATGATCTTTCATTTCTGTGACATCCGTTGTAATGTATCCTCTTTGATTTCGATTTCAGTCTTTTTTTTAGTCTCGCTGAAGATTTGTCAATTTTATTTATCTTTTTAAAATACCCAGCTTAGTTTCTTTGATCTTGTGTCTTTCTTGTCTGTTTCACTTAATTCCATTCCAATCCGTGTTTTTTCCTTCCTTCTATTAACATTGGGCTTTGTTTTTCTATAAAGTTCCTTGAGGTGTAAAGTTAGTGGTTTATTTAAGATTTTTGTTTTTTCTTAATGCAGACCTTTATTGCTATATGTTCTCTTCTTAAAACTGCTTGTTCAGCATCCCATAGGTTTTGATATGTTGTGCTTCCAGATCTGTTTGCAGACAGCCTCCCTTTTCCTTTCCCAAGGGCTGTGCTAAAGTTTGTGGTTCTTCCTGGTTCACAGGTTCAAGCCAGTTTTCTGAACATGCTCACTAACTGTCTCCCAAGGCTCACCCTCATTGCAGTCAGGAGTGTGTATAGGGAGCCTGCGATGGGGTAGAAGAGTATGTGGATTAGGCATCTCAAGCACTGGATGGGTCCAGTTTGGGGAGTCAGAGGGCAGGGCATCCCAATGGCTTGTGTGTGAGTCTCCTGATGGAGTTCATGATGCTCTTAGTAAGATCTGCATCCCTTTGACACATTTCTGAGCCCTGGCTGCTTTTCTCCCAGCCACTCTCATCCCCACTCCTCAAACTCCACCACCTTCATGTAGCTTACAGTTCAGTACTCTGAATGGGGGAGAGAAAAATGAGCCTTTTCAGCAGCATGCCCAACAGCTGGGAAAACCTAGCGCTCACACATACACCCTCATATTCTTTCACTCCCTATGGCCCCTGTGCTGCCTTTCGGGAGGGGTGATACAGTTAAAGTCAAACTTTTCTTCTTACCCTCTCAAATGCATCCAATTTCAATTTTTTTTTTTTTTTTTTTTTTTGCTTCAGTGGGGTGCTGGAACTTCACTGGATACTGGATTTCCAGAAAGGTTCTCTTGTATGTGAGTTATTGTCTAAGTCATTGTTCTCCAGGGGTTTCCAGACTGCAGCCAAGATGGGCTGGAACTGGTCCACAGACCACTTCAGGGTCTGTAGCTGGTACCAAGGTCTATCTGCCTATTGTTCAGTGCATGGGTGGGCAAGACTCTAGGTCCCTAGGCTTGTGGTGCTGGATCCTACAGATCCCACGAAGGCACTTTTGTCCATGGAAGGATCCCAGATTCAATTGTCATTGTTGAGTGGAGGATATGTTGAGAGACATCCTACTCAGCCGTCTTGCTTGATATATTGCATTTTTATTTTATCAATTCCTTTTCTTTCCATGACTTCTGAAATTAAATGAATTTTCTTTAAGAAACTTTCAAAAATTCACAGAATATTTTTAATCAAGAAAAATATTTCAGATATGAATATTTATATACATACTGTTCAACATCTCAAGCTCGGCATCTAGAGTGCCTCACACTAAGTACACCTTCTGTTTAATTCATGCAGTATAAGTGCACACTTGCTAAATTGCTTAAGCTAATCAAGCCCAAGGCATAGATTGAATTTCCCTATAGGCCAATGCTCAAAAGGAGTGCCATCTTCTTTAAATGTTTCCTGTATCCCTTTTCTTTCTCTTTTCTTCTTTTTAATGTATAAGCACATCCTTTTACTTGTTCTTCCCTCCTTTGCTTCCTCTTTGCCTCCTACATAGATTTCATAAGTTTCCTATAATATACAAGATATTTTTTGGATTTCCAAAATATTCACATACATGTAATAAAAATAAGTTGATACACTTTAAGTTTTTCTATTCTCACTATTTTTTCTTCATTACATTCCACCCTCATTGTGGATTATGTATATAACATATATATATAACATGTGTATATATACATAGGCATGTAGTTAGCACATCCTATTTTATTTGAATAATTACATATTTGACATTAAGGGTAGATTATAAAAACATACAAATATAGACAGATGTTTAAAGTCATTTAGAATAGATTGACTATTAAGAAGAAACATGAGTAAGTTTCCAGATCTGTTTTATTGAGTCCTAAATCAGGAAATACCAAATATTTTTATATTTTGTGTCTTTTTATAGAAAAGTCTTTGCTAATTTATATACATTAAGTAATTTTATATATCCAATAGCAAGTGACCTTTATTGACAAGTATACAATGAAAGCATCTGGGAAAGCCTTGAAAAATTTGAATCTAAGCCACTGTTATTTCAGGGAGAGATTTGAGATGTTTGTTTTAACTATAAAGTCAGGAGCTATGTAAGTAGTTACTGAGTATGACTGCCAGTGAAGTACAGCTTCTTCTTGAATCCATTTTTAAGTTTTCTATTCCATGAATATGCAGTAAAGAAGAAGAGTCTCAAGATACCTTTCTTGGGCTGTATTTTCTATTGGAGAAATTCAGCATGTTTCAAAAGATATGCATATTTGGCTTACACTATACTGTGAACATATTGGTGGATTATGAAATAGACAAGCTTCATGGACTGTTTCATTCCCAGTCTTAGTGAAGTGGAGACAGTTTTTAAATAAGCTAATAATATGCACTTCTATTTTTATCCTTCTGAGCACATGACTTGTTTCAGTTGATCTAGACTACCTCTTCCTGGAGTGTGGATTAAATTTGGTCACAGAAGTAATGAAAAGAGAGAGAAGTAGTACTTAGCTGTTGACATTCAAAAATAAAATTTGGAATAAAAGCCAAGCTATTGATTTGAGAAAGTGCATTTTAGTGATCTATTCTAGAGTTTTCAAATTATGCAGTCTTTTAATACCTATTTAAAGGTACCTGTTTTTCCACTTAAGTCTTACACAGAAAGTTTACAGTCAAGGGAAGGAGAAATTGAGTTAGGGAGAAAGAAAATTTAAGCAAAAGGAGCCCTTCTTTTCTGGCCCTGGAGAATTGTGAAAGGAAAAGTTACCAGTAATGGTCCTGTTTCCTTTGAGGACAGAATTACCCGGTCCCAACCCAGGATACAACCACATAACTAGCCTTTAGTATATTTCTCCCCTTTCTTTCCTGAAAATGTGGTGGAAGGGAGGGGGGAGATGGGTAATTCAGGGGAAAACACGAGAAGTCCTCTCTGAATTAACTATGCCTTAGGAACTCTGATGTATCCCACCAGGAGGTTGTAACCTTATGGCAGCAGATAGTCGTTTCTCTCACAGCTTCCTAAAATAAATAATCAACCTTTACCCCCCCCCCCCAAATTCCTCTATAATGCACTGAGTAGGTCTCTGGAATGATACATGAAAAGTTCTGTGATGGAATGAAGAAAAGGGAGGGTTGGAGTTCACTCAAATATGTTGAGAAAATTGCACCTTGGAACTCATAGCCAAGGCAAAATAAAATAGGAAATTATAATTGAAAAGGAAGAAAAATTAAAATGTGAAGCCAAAGGCCTAGGTGATAGGAATACAAATACACGTATCTAGTCCAGCATCGCTATTTAGCATTTAGCTTATAAAAGCAGAGCTCATAAAAACAATCAATATCCCAGAGTCACTAGAATTGAATTATGCCTTAATCAACAGCTCTCCCTCTCTCATCCAATTTGATTAAAGCTCTATGACTGTATTGGCTGTTTTAGAATTAGAGATCATATGCCTCATACTTAAAATGCATTGATTTAAAGAAAGCCCAGCCACATAGCTTCAGTGCTTAATAGCTTCACCTACAGCAGTCTCCATATCTCAGCCACACTGAGGAGTCATAGAATTAGTGACAGATAATTCCAAAACCTTCCCTTCAGAAGAATAATTCAAATACAATATAGTTTCATACAATCAATACAACAAAAATTGTTGAAACATGACTAATATCTTTAGAATAGTCTGAGTCAGAACCTTGGAGGATTCCTAGGACCCACTAGGAGGGATTAAGACTCTAGCGGCTGAAAAGTACCCAACAAAATGTCTGGAAATATGGTTTCAGAACAAAGCATTACCTATTCTGAATTCAAAATATATAAAAACAAGTGTAACATAACTTCAAGTGTATCACATTGAATTTCATGCACATTTTTTAGTCATGACAACAACATAAATGTGTTTCAATGGAGATTTCTGATTTCTATGGACTCATCCAAATGCAATGCAAAAATGTAATGTTTGTATTATAATATATCCCTAAGGATGAACATATGTAAATGTGACCAACACATTCCCTGCTCATGTGGAACTCCTAGCCTAGTAGACTTGCGTATAATACATAAAGAGATAATGATATAATTATTTAGTCTATTTTCCCGTCTGTGATGGACCCTCACCTCTCCTTTGCATGTGCTTATTTATACAAGACCAGCATTTACATTATAAGGCTGAAAGAATGCCTATCATTGTAGTGTCATTGAGATGTCGTCTGGTTGTTCTGAGCTCCTGTGAATCTTAAGTAAATGAACCCTGCCACACACAGAGGTATAAATGGCAGAAAACAAGAACTTTCAAAAACCCTCTGAAAATTTCTGTGGGACTTAAACTGTTGACTTACTGGGCTATGCTTTAGGAGTTGCGGGTATTGACACCGGATGTTAAATTTATCTCCTTTATTATTTCATATATATCCTTATGGCATAATTTACAAAAATTCATAAACTACAATGCATTACTGAAGATTGTAGAGAAAATGTATAACAAATGTTAGTAGGACAAATTCTTATTCTACCACTTGACCATTTAACACCAGTGATTTTTAATGGTCCTTCGTTTTATTTTTCAACCTGTCTCAATTTTGTTAGCTCCCCCATGTCCCTTTTCTCATCATTTAGCTCTTTACCAATTACCTTACTGTGAATCCTGGGTAGAACTTACCTAGTATCATTTGTGTCAGTGCTGTGGTTGAGTGTGGGGGTGTGTGCATGCGTGCTCATGTGCATGCTCACACATGGCAGCGGGGAGGTGTGTTTAACATTCCAGTTGTTCGGTGGTTACAAGATAACTCAGGTTCTTAATTTCTTTTGGAATCAGGTTGGTAAGTTATATTTTTCTAGGAATTTGTTCATTTTCAAATTTGTTGACATAAATATTTTCTTAAATGCTTGAGTTATATATTTTATAAAGTACAGAAAGTACACATGTACACATGAGGTGTACATGATGAATTTTTATTTAGGTACATATCCATATAATTACAACCTAGATCAAGATAAAAAGCAAATGCTTTTTTTGAAATTAAAAGCAAAAGCAAATGCAGTGCACCAGTGGATTTTCTCTGGCCCCTTCAGAACTGATACATGTCAAAGGTGATCCCAGTTCTAATTTCTATCTTTATAGATTAGTTTTGACTAATTTTGAAATTTATATAAATAAAATAATATGTATTTTTTTTTAAAGATTTTATTTATTTATTTGACAGAGAGAGACACAGCGAGAGAGGGGAACACAAGCAGGGTGAGTGGGAGAAGGAGAAGCAGGCTTCCCGCCGAGCAGGGAGCCCGATGCGGGGCTCGATCCCAGGACCCTGGGATCACGACCTGAGCCGAAGGCAGACGCTCAACGACTGAGCCACCCAGGCGCCCCGAAATAATATGTATTTTTTAACCAAGCTTATTTCACTCAACATTATGTCTGGGAGAATTATTCATGATGTGTCTAACCACGTTTTGGATTTTTTTATAAATTGTTATATTTAATTCTATTGTGTGACTAAAACTCTCATTATTTTCAAACTATTTTATGATTTCCATTTGGTTGCACATTTGAAACTTGAATTAGAAATTTTTTGTGAATTGTAACAATATCGTATTTCTAGCTATATTTTTGTTATGGATTTGTAGTTTAATAGTATTGTTGGTCAGAAAATATAATCTGATCATATCAGTCATTTGAAATTTGTTGAAATTTGCTTTATAACCAAGAATATAGTCAATTTTTAAAATGTGCTATTTATACTTGAATGTGTACTTTAGAGTTTTGTAGTTATTCTTTGATTATCAACTCATGATTGCTAAATACTAGTGATAGTCTATTTCCTTATAGATTTGTCTGTTTTTTCTTTTTTGAGAAATAATTGGCATATAACATTTTGTAAGTTTAAGGTGTATAACATTCATATGATACATTTATATATTGTAATATGATTACCACTTTAGCATTAGTTAATATCTCTATCATGTCACATAATTTTCACTTTTTTTGTGAAAAGAACAGTTAAGATCTAGTGTCTTAGGAACTTTGAAGTTTATGATGTAGTATTGTTGATAATAATTTCTATTTTGTGTATTAGATTTCCAGGACTTCTATATCTGCTAGTTGCACGTTTGTACCCTTAAACAGTATCTCCTCAATTCCTCCACCTCCTAGCTCCTGGTAATGAGAGAAGGGTTTTAAATTCCCCAAATATATTAAGCATTTGACCATATTTTATATATGGCTTCCTGGTTTTTGCTTTATATATTTATGCTAGGATATTAGATAAATATTTTAATTATTTTACCATCTATCGAATTTCAGATTTTAAAATTATAAAATGACTTATATATCCCTAATAACATAATTTGCCTTAAAATTAACTTTTATGGTATGCCCATATAAATTCCTTTGGATTATCATTTGCATTTTTCTATCCTTTTACTTTCATTCTTTTTGTATTCTCTCTGTATGTTCTATAAACATAGAACAAAATAGATTTATTAAATAAATTCAATAAAATGGAATTTGGTTTATAAGTCCTTTGTTTTAAAATTTTGCTTTCACCCTAAACTTAATTATACAAACACATTATACATTATTCACCTAATTTCTCGTATTTTTTATCCTAATGTAAACATTACTTGAATTCTTTAAAGCTTGGTTTAAAACTTGATCTTTATTTTATAAAACTATCCATGATGATTTTACACAGAATTGCATGGGAATTTATATTCATTGTTATGAATTTTTATTCTTTCATACATAATTTGCACATAAGGGAATGGGTTGCTAATAGAAGCAGTCCTGAAAAGGGTCAAAAGGAAAAAGGATGAAAGGGAAATTATTGAAATAAAGACAATACTTTACGAATGTTGATTTATGAAAAACATTTTAACATACTGATGTTATCAATATTTTGAGTTTACCATGGGAAGAAAATGGCACAAATTCAGGAACTGTCAACATCAAAACGTAACAGTTAGTGAATTGAGTTGTCTTGGCTACTGCACACAGAACTTACTTGAGCCCTCTGGTCCTGCTTGAAATCTGTCTCAGATGTACCATCTCCATTTTACTGTGGACTACTGCTCAGACCATCTTATTTTATAACTTGACAAGTATGACAAAACGGAACTATTTATAGTTTTGAACGCCTACTCACTTGGTATCCCATGATCAAGTGTTCTTTCTCTGCTGTGGTCTGCTAACACAGGAAGATCTGTTTATGGAAGGTTGTAAAATACCTCGCTACAGAGGGCATAGCCTTATCTGAGGTCCCAGGGTCCTACATTGTGACTATGCCTTCTAGAACTTTCTGTGAGTTCTATATTGCCTCTCTCTCTACCACTGACCTTTCTAAAGTTCTAGGTCTGTGAATCCTATGTCCCGAGAAGAAGGGTTGATTGCATTGTGGCCATGCCTACTATGGTGCCTTTCTCTAGGCTCCACTCAAGCTGGAAGCCTTCTGTGCCAATATTCCTGGAATACATTGCCTCCAGAATGCAAAGAAAGCTACCAGGCACAATGCTGCTTTCTTCCAGGTGGGGTGTGCAAGATGTAGTAATTTGTTTTTTACTTTGGAGAGGGTAAAGCACCCATAAAAATTGATAGCCAGTTTGTCACTGATGGCCAGTCTGTGAATCCTCATAGGGTTTCTCTCCCACTCTGTCTTACCAGTCTTTCATTGTACTAGTCACCTTGCTTCTCTTTTCAATCTGCATAATGTTAATGTAATAGATAAGTGTGATTTCTCTGATTCCACACACAGTCGATTGAGAAAATCTAGATCTCTTCAGATTATGTAACAACACAGGATGGAAGTATAAACATAGCCCTGAGACAAAACTATAAATGAATATTTTCCATTCCATGTGAATGCAAACTGTTTCTGATCCTTTTTTGATTGTAGTGGAAAATAGCACATTTGCTGAATTAATAGCCACATGCCATGGGCTGCAGTACTTGGTCTAACAATTACAATACATGCAGCAGAACAGTTGTGATCAGAGCTTCTACCTGGTTAAGTCAGTGATAGTCTATGACCATTCTCCAGGATCCATCTGGTTTCTGTGAGGGCCAGGATGGCATGTAAAATGCATAAATTCTAGGCTCCACTAACTACCATTTCTTTAGGTCTTCTTATGGTATCATTAGCTCTGCCATTCTGGCCTATGTGGGTGTCTGTGCATGTTGGGTAAGGACATTTAGAAGGGTTTTGGTTTTTTTTTTCTTTTTGACATTCCTTACAATAATAGTTCTTACTCCATAACCTGGCATCTGAAGACCTAAAATTATAGTTACTCCAACTGCCAAGTCAATGAATTTCAACAATGCACTCAGAGACTCAGGGAAAGAAATTACACACGCGCGCACACACACACACACACACACACACACACACCGATGGGTTCTTGAACAAAATGCACTCAATGTTAACTAGATTTTAAACAAGTTTCCATTTTAAAATGTATTATCATACTCTCCTAGGCTCCAATTATAATGGGGTCATCATGCCCCTGTGGGTCTCTAGCTGTGGGTTTCAATTCAGCTCCTATATTCAATAGTCCTCAGAATATCTTGTCATTCCCCATTTCCCCAGGTACAGTCACTTGAGTGATTGCCCATAGGTATCTATGAGGAAAGACTGGGGAATCTTCACAGTGTATTCCCTTTGGTACTGCAGGGTTTTTCTCCCTAGGGACCCAATACCCTTTTTAATCAGTGGATTCTGGATCTGAAAATCAGTTCAGGTCTTAGAATTATGCAAGGGATCATAACCTTTTTATCCCCCCTGAAATGAGTGTCTTCTTGCAGCCTCTTTGTTCTTGATTTTTTTATAACAGATATTAAATAGCATCCTTGCTCTCTATTTTACCTTTACGGACACTGTACTACATTAACCATCTCAACTCCCCACAGGTCAAATGTCCTTGCCTGCTCTTTTGACCTTGTTAGTTGTTATGATAATTGAAGATTCCTGGTTTCTAGTGGTTAAAGTGGGACCAACTGGCCCCTACTATTTTAGGAACTCATTATCTCCATGTATGTTAATGAGAAGGCTATGTGACTCCATTCTACAGCCAGCCCTGACTTACAGAGGAGAATCATCACACAACTTCTTAGTGATACTGGCATTACTTTCTTCAGTACATTTATGATGTTCTTGGTCAATGATATGTATCCTGAGCTTCCTTGTGGAAGGCAACTCACCAGATCTTCTAGCTTTACATCATATATATCTTCCAACATGTTTATTTCCCTTAGCTTCTTTATTTCTTCCTCTACCATGTGTCAGGACAAGTTAGATATTTCTACTACACTGAGTATTGGCTGTGGGTTCCCCCCCCCCCAGGCTTATAAGAGCTATACACACAATGAATTTGCCCTATCATCTCAGCTCATGGCAAGTGTGTTAAGTCCCATATCTCAAGAAAGTGTCACTCACACAATAAAAACACAATAAAGTTTTTATTACCTAGTCTTACACTCTGATCCCATCGATCAAGAATCCTAAAAGTCCAATCCTACAAATATTCTCCCTGGCTCCAGCTGATCCATGCAAACTAGTTTAAAAAAATTACACAATGCTCCCCATGATAAGTATAGTTGCCATCTGTTACCACAAAGATATTTCAATATTATTTATTGTATTTCCTGACTGTACTTCTCATCCCCATGACTTATCACTGTAAATTTATACCTCTTAATCCCCTTAGTTTATTTTGCTATCTCTCCACCCACTTCCCCTCTGGTAACTACTAGTTTTTTCTTATAAATACAGAGAGATACCCGCCATTTTGACTGGTGTGAGGGGATATTTCATTGTGGTTTTGATTTGCATTTCCCTGATTATTAGTGATGTTGAGCATCTTCGCATGTGTCGGTTGGCCATCTGGATGTCTTCTTTGGAGAAATGTCTCTTCAGATCCTCTGCACATTTTTAATTGGATTATTATTTTTTGATGCTGAGTTGTATGAGTTCTTCATATATTTTGGATATTAACCATATTAACCCCTTTTCAGATACATCATTTGGAAATGTCTTCTCTCATTTAGTAGGTTGCCTTTTCATTTTGTCAGTAGTTTCCTTCATTGTGCCAAAGCTTTTTTGTTTAATGTAGTCCCAATTGTTTATTTTTGCTTTTGTTTCACATAGCTGGGGAAGCAGTTCTGGGAAAATATTGCTAAGGCTGATGTCCAAGAATCTACTGCCTGTGTTGTAAGAATTTTATGGTTTCAAGTCTTACATTCAAGTCTTTATTTTCAGTTGATTTTTTGTGTATGGTATGAGAAAGTGGTCCAGTTTTCTTGTTATCATTTATTGAAAAGACTGTCCTTTCAGCATTGTATATTCTTGCCTGCATTATCATATATTAATTGATCACATAAGTGAACCAGAAATGGTTTCATTTCTGGTCCCTCTGTTGTGTTCCATTGATCTATGTGTCTGTTTTTGTGCCAATACCATACTTTTTTTTTTAAAAAAAGATTTTATTTATTTGTGAGAGAGAGAATGAGAGACAGAGAGCATGAGAGGGAGGAGGGTCAGAGGGAGAAGCAGACTCCCTGATGAGCAGGGAGCCCAATGCGGGACTCGATCCCGGGACTCCAGGATCATGACCTGAGCCGAAGGCAGTCGCTTAACCAACTGAGCCACCCAGGCGCCCTACCATACTGTTTTGATTACTATAGCTCTGTAGTATAGTTTACAATTGGGATTGTTCTACCTCCAGCTTTGTTCTCCTTTTTCAAGATTGCCTTGGCTATTTGGGGTGTCTTGTGGTTCCATAGAAATTTTAGGATTATTTTAGTTCTGTGGAAAATGCTAATGGCAGTTTTGTAGGGGTTGCATTGAATCTAGATTGCTTTGGATAGTATGGGCATTTAATATTATTCTTCTAATCCACAAGCATGGTATGTGTTTCCATTTATTTGTTTGGTCTTCAGTTTCTTCCATCAGCGTCTTAATGGTTTTCAGAGTACAGATCCTTCACCTCTTTGGTTAAATTTATTTCTATGTACTTTATTCTTTTTTAGTAATTGTAAATGGGATTGTTTTCTTAATATTCCTTTTTGGTAGTTTGTTATTAGTATATAGAAATACAACAGATTTCTATATGTTTTGTATCCTGCAACTTTACCAAGTTTATCAGTTCTCATAGTTTTTTGGTGGAGTCTTTTAATGTCATCCACAAATAGTGAAAATTTTATTTCTTCCTTACCAGTTTGGATGCCTTTTAGTTCTTTTGTTTGTCTGATTATCATGGCTGGAACTTCAGGTATGATGGTGAATAAAAGTGTCGAGAATAGACATCCGTGTCTTGTACCCAATCTTAGAAGAAAAACTTGGAGGTATTCACCACTGAATATGATGTTAGCTGTGGGTTTTTCACATATGACCTTTATTATGTTGAGGTATGTTTACTTTATACTTACCTTGTTGAAATGTTTTATTATGAATGGAGGTTGAACTGCATCAAATGCTTTTTCTGCATCTATTGATATAATAGGATTTTTGTCCTTCATTTTGTCAATGTAGTATATCACGATTGATTTGTGGATATTGAACCATCCTTGCATTCCTAAAATAAATCTCACTGATCTTGGTGAATGAAGATTTAAAAGTATTATTGCATATGGTTTGCTAATATTTTTTGAGTATTTTTGCATCTATATTCATCAGAGATACTGTTCTGTAATTTTCTTTTTTCATAGTGTCTTTGGTTTAGGTATCAAGGTAATGCTGGCCTCATAGAATGACTTTGGAAGTGTTTCTTTCTCTTCTCTCTCTTTTTTTTTTTTTAAAGATTTTATTTATTTATTTGACAGAGAGAGACACAGCGAGAGAGGGAACACAAGCAGGGGAGTGGGAGAGGGAGAGCCCGATGCGGGGCTCGATCCCAGGACCCTGGGATCATGACCTGAGCTGAAGGCAGATGCTTAACGACTGAGCCACCCAGGCACCCCTTCTTTCTCTTCTGTTTTTAGGAATAGTTTGAGAAGGATAGGTATTAGCTCTTCTTTAAATATTTAGTAGAATTCTCCTATGATGCCATCTACTCCTGGGCTTTTGTTTGTTGTGAGTTTTTGATTACCAATTTAATTTCCTTGCAAGTAATTGATCTGTTCAGGTTTTTATTTCTTCCTGATTCAGTTTTGGAAGATTGCATGTGTCTAGAAATTTATCCATTTCTTCTACATTGTCCAATTTGTGGGCATTTAATTTTTCAAAGTAGTCTCTCTATTTTTGTGGTATTGGTTGTAATTTCTCTTTCATTTCTGATTTTGAGTCCCCTCTTTTTTTTATTAATGAATCTGGCTAAAGGTTTATCAATTTTATATTTTCAAAGCACCAGCTCTTAGTTTCATTTGTCTTTTCTATGATTATTTTTAATCTCCATTTCATTTATTTTCCTTCTGAGCTCTATTATTTCCTTCCTTCCTTCTAACTTTGGGGTTTGTTCTTTTTCTGCTTCTTTTAGGTGTAATACAACTAGTTCTTGAAATTCTTTACATATATAGCCTTTTTCCCTCAATTATCAGAACCAGTATATGCAGAACTGCATTATCCTAGGATTTAATGCTAATTTTTGGTCTGGCAGCTAGGAAAGGTGATGGGGCATGGCCCTAAATAGGCCACATACCACCTCATGAGAGAGAGGATTCTGCAGTATATTCCATTTCAACAAACTGACCCTTCCAAGAGAAGTGTTGGCTACTAGCACAAGCATAGGAGGTCTTGGTGAAGATAGGTGGTTGTAACATCAACGTCCCTAGGAGTCCATCCATTATCCTTTTCTGAGTTTTCAGGATCATAGCTTTTCCTACCAAGGCTCTCATCTTTGTATAATAGACCTGCCTTGACTGAGCATTCAAATGTTTTTGCAGCTATATGACTCCTAGCAACTAGGTTTTTAATCTGCCATTCGGCTGCCTGCATCCTTCCACTATAGTTGATGAGGGCTTCTTTATATGTTGTTACAGAAGCTCGCTAGTTCTTACTTAGCCATTATCAGCATTTGATTATCATTTTCCTCCTATAGAGCATCAATATAATTTGGCAGTAATCATCCATTTCCTCCCTCCATACAAGCATCATTTTCTCCATCTTACTCAAAATGGCTGCATCATCACACCCATCACAACATTACCCACTTCTGAGCAGAAGGCAGACATTTGATATCTACCTAACTGTAATTTGTTGACAGTTGTCCTTTTCTAATTCAGCCATCCAGATCATATCCAAATATCTACATTAAATCAGAGTTGAGAATGGTAGTCCTTGTTGGGCTTGCAATTAGACAAGAAACTCTAAGTCCTTTCAAAATTGACTTGTGGGTTATATGTCAACTCTTCAGAAGATACTGTTACCCAACCAGAATATGGTAACTGAGGCAAAAAAGATAGTCTACTGAAAGCATCTCAGATTCAGCTGAGTGTCTCTTTGAAGAATATTGAAAGTTATATCTGAATGTCTCAAGTAAATCAGAGTTCATAGTGTGAGTCTAGGATAGTGTTCTGTGGAGATAGGTAGCTCCGAGTCTGTTTAGATTTTATAGGCTGTCACATCTCTTCAATTCATATTTAGAATGCAGGCAGGAGTACCTGAGGTCAGGGTGAGGGTTCCGAAGCCCTTGCTAGGCAGAATCAATGGCATGCTATGTGTATTTAAGAAATCTTTCTAGCAGTGATCTCCCTAAAGAAGAAGAAAACAAGGTCATAGATGGGGAGTTTTCTCAGATACATTAGGTGCCTGATGGGATTAGAATTCAGGTGTTTATGACCCTAAAGTTGATGTCCTTAACTAGTACTATGCTATAGTGTAAAGAAGTAATAAGGTTTTCTACTTGGAAAGTGCCACAAATGTAACCCCCCAAAATAAGTGATGAACCTACTGAGGATAATCACAATCCCAGTTATGGAAACTTATGAATTGTGAGAATATCAACAGTCATAGATAATTCAAATTCCTGAGAACTTTGGTTATTTTTTCTGAAGTACAGAGCTGTGAAACGAAAGAGCTTTATGACCAGTGGAGTTCATCTGTCCTCCTCTGGATGTTAATGGCTTTAACTACTCACAGTGGTGATTCTCACCATCTAATGAAATTGAGGGCAGTTGGAGTATATCTGGCTATGGTTTAGAGTAAAAATCTATTAAGCTGAATACCAAAATTGAACTATTTTTATTCACATAAAGAATGAGGTTTATAGACAGCCAGATACAGTACAAAGTAAAGGTTATGTTGAAAAATTCAGGGAGATCAGATGGGTATGATGAAGAAAGGAGGTTCAACTTGATTACTTTGCCAAGGGTAGAAATTGAGACTCAATCTCAGGGATCTGTAAAGGAAGAGGAAACTAGACAAAAGGAACTATATAAATAGATTTCTGAATGTGAAGAAGATAATTAACATGAGCAATTATAGGATACAATCCTAAATTATTAAGGGTTTAACACAATAGAGGCTCCTTTCTCTCTCATATCACAGTCCAAGAAGTTGTTAGGCAATTGGTCTTCCAAGTGGTGACTGAGGGGTGCAGACTGCCTCTGTCTAGTGGTTCTGGCATGCCCCAGTGCCTTCTCTAAAACCTCTGTCTCATCTGTCCAATGAATAAGCAAGGAGAAAGAGTATTCAGAGAAACTCACAGATTATTATACTCCAGAGTATTACTCAGAATAGCCTAAAAAACTCATCTAAGATAATGTAAATCTAGTAATCTTGCAGATGAGCTCTCTCCTCTCCCAAAGTTTCCATACAGTATAACTTTTTAATTTTTCCCCATAGATCTTTTATTGATCTTGATAATAAGAAAATATGAGTATAGGTGAATTCAGAGCAGCATAAGAATAAGTGATTAATCTTTATGTCCTGGAACCAAAATGTGCCTGGTTCATTTGTGTCTTTAAAAAGCACTCTGATTCTATAGAATGGAATGATATCAGCTAAGGTAGAATTCTGCTGTTCTCTGTACCCAGGGATCTCATTATAAAGAAAAAAATGCCAGTTGATATTATTGCAAAATGAAATAATGCATCAAAAATACTTAGCATGATGCCTAGCCTATACTAAAAAAAGTACTCAAAAATATACTATTCTTTAAATACTATTAGCTATCAATATTCTACATAAGAAAATATATGAGAAGTATTACTGTTTTCATTAACGCATATTAGTTTTCTATTGGCTGTCAGCTTTTTTTTTTTTTTTAATTTGGCTTGTGGCTGCATCACCCTGATCTCTCTCCATCTTCATATTACCTTGTTTTCTGTGTGTCTATCAAATATCCCCCTACCTACCTCTTTTTTTTTTTAAGATTTTTTATTTATTTATTTGACAGAGAGACACAGCAAGAAAGGGAACACAAGCAGGGGGGAGTGGGAGAAGGAGAAGCAGGCTTCCCCCGGAGTGGGGCTTGATCCCAGGACTCTGGGATCATGACCTGAGCTGAAGGCAGATGCTTAATGACTGAGCCACCCAGGCACCCCCACCCACCTACCTCTTATAAGGACACTTGTGATGACATTGAAAGTCCGTCCAGATAATCCATTGTCCTCTCCTCATCACAGGATCCTTAAACACTTCCACAAAGACCTTTTTTTTTAAAGATTTTATTTATTTATTTGACAGAGAGATAGTGAAAGCAGGAACGCAAGCAGGGGTATTGGAAGAGGGAGAAGCAGGCCTTCCGCTGAGCAGGGAGCCCGATGTGGGGCTCGATCCCAGGACCCTGGGATCATGACCTGAGCCAAAGGCAGATGCTTAATGACTGAGCCACTAAGGCACCCCACAGAGACGCTCTTTCCAAACAATACAACATTTACAGGTTTCAGTGGTTAAGAGCTGATATCTTTGGGGAATATTTTTCAGCCTACCCACCACAATGGTGTAATGTAAAAATAAAATATTAGAGTAGGTAAATAACAAAAGATTCTGGTTCTGCCATTTAATTTCAAGGTAAACTTAGTTAATAAAATTGTTTGATGTGTGATGAATGATTACTCTGTACCTGGTTTCGGGGCAGGAAAGTGTTTTATGCAGATTGTCTCATTTATATTGGAAACAACCATGTAAGAGAGATATGGTTATTCTCCTTGTACTGATGAAGACATTGAATTGTATTCAATTTACAGTTAGTCAATACTCACACAGCCAGTAATATTGTCAGAATTGAAATCTGGGTCTGTTGCGCTCCAGAGTCCACCATTGTAAGTGCTGCACAGAGCTACACTGCCTCTCTAACACCTAATTGTGCTAGTTACTAGTTTTAGTGCAGTGATTTATAAAACAGTGTTAATACTTGTCTAACATACTCCATGGGATATTGTAAGGTCCAACTGATATACATATATGTAAACTTTGTAAGTTGTGACCCCTCTAGGTCACACGTAAAATATTATATATTTTAGAAGAGCAGTTTCCAGTCTATACAGGGGTGTTTGGTTTCAGAGACTTCCCTTCAAGTCCAACTGTGACCACAAAATCTGAACCATTTTAGAATAAACTTACTTTCTAAGTAAGTTTATTTTACCACTTAATTTTACCCCTTTACCTTGACCTCTTGGCACCCCTTCCTTCATTCTTGCAAAAAAAACCTTCTCCTTGTTCTCTTCTACAAATTGAGATGCATAGATGTCTGTTTGTATAGAAAACAACTTGATTTTTTTTTTTTTGAAATTCAAATAACAGGCCAAAGTAATGAACAGACAAAAACTAAGCTTAGTTGTTGGCATTTGTATGTATATAATTACTTGACTCAATTTTCAACTTGTCAGCATGTTATTACGTGGTCCAAATGGAGTTTTAGGCCTTGTAGTCATTTTTTCCTATTATAATGATTTTACTAGAAATAATTTGAGATTCTGAAATAAAGTAAAAAAAAAAAAGATGAAATGACATCTGCTAAATGCAAGAACAGTGAATGTGCTGCATAGCTCAATCCATGGCCACCTTGCATGAAAGGCTACATTTCAGTGGGATCCTAGCTCTCTTTGTTCTGTTGTTGATCCTAGACAAATTGATAGGTTGCTAAATAAAATCACTACAAAAGTATCAAAGTTATTGTGTTATGAAACCTACATGCTTTATCAAATAATATGACACTGAGTAATTAAATTCAACTCTTAAAGTATAGAGCTCAAAATAATTTCAGATTTTACAATATCACAACTAACAAAATACATAATTTTTAAAAAATATTAAGTTAAAAACATTCCAAAAAGCTAGGAAAATGCTAGTAATAATAGGATAAAAATGAGTAACTATTATATACGTCACATATTTCAATATAAAGTACCTATAAGTAAAAAAGAGTTTAAAACTCAAGTTACAGAAAAGAAATGCAATTAACCAAATTTTAAAAAGTTCTAACATATTAATAATCAAATAAATGCATTATAACTTGTTCTTTTTATCTAATTTTACCAATTATGAGAAAAACTTGCTTAATATGCACACGATATTTATGCAACCACAATAAAACATTCATTGCCAATTTCAATGAAAAATTTATTTTAATGATATTTTATTAGTTTTTTTAATATAAAATTTATGTCTGTTGAGGACAATCTAGAATATATGGAGAGGCCAAAAACTAACTTAAAATTTAATCCATATTGTAAATATCGAAACATTCTCAATTTGAGGGCTAAATACCCTTTCTGACACTCCATCATGAAACATGCATGTTTATATGTAAATATCTATGTTTATGCATAAAGAAATATATGTATATTATACATATACATATATACATTTACATGTAGTGTATATATACTCATTTATACATAGATGCGTGTATTTATATACATAAACAGCATACACATATAGTCTAATATAAATGATAAGGTATGTCTATACATTTATACACATTATATACTTAATGTTATATTGGACACTTTACCTGATTTTTTATTTTTTTGCTGTCAACAAGGAATCCACTTTTTTAAATTTTATTATGTTATGTTAATCACCATACATTACATCTTTAGTTTTTGATGTAGTGTTCCATGATTCATTGTTTGCATACAACAACCAGTGCTCCATTCAATACGTGCCCTCTTTAATACCCATCACCAGGTTAACGCATCCCCCCTCCCACCTCCCCTCTAGAACTCTCAGTTTGTTTCTCAGAGTCCATAGTCTCTCATGATTCGTCTCCCCCTCTGATTTCCACCCCTTCATTTTTCCCTTCTTACTATCTTCTTTTTTTTAACATATAATGTATTATTTGTTTCAGAGGTACAGGTCTGTGATTCAACAGTCTTACACAATTCACAGCACTCACCATAGCACATACCCTCCCCGATGTCTATCACACAGCCACCCCATCCCTCCCACCCCTCACCACTCCAGCAACCCTCAGTTTGTTTTCTGAGATTAAGAATTCCTCATATCAGTGGGATCATATGATACATGTCTTTCTCTGATTGACTTATTTCGCTCAGCATAATATCCTCCAGTTCTATCCACGTCGTTGCAAATGGCAAGATTTCATTCCATTTGATGACTGCAACATATTCCATCATATATATATATATACCACTTCTTCTATATCCATTCATCTGTCGATGGACATCTTGGCTCTTTCCATAGTTTGGCTACTGTGGACATTGCTGCTATATACATCGGGGTGCACGTACCCCTTCGATAATTACATTTTCATCTTTGGGGTAAATAGTAGTGCAATTGCTGGGTTGTATGGTAGCTCTAGTTTCAACTTTTTGAGAACCTCCATACTGTTTTCCAGAGTGACTGCACCAGCTTGCATTCCCACCAACAGTGTAGGAGGGTTCCCCTTTCTCCACATCCCTGCCAAGTTCTGTCGTTTCCTGACTTGTTAATTTTTGCCATTCTGACTGCTGTGAGGTGGTATCTCAATGTGGTTTTGATTTGAATTTCCCTGATGCCAAGCGATGCTGAACACTTTTTCATGTGTCTGTTGGCCATTTGGATGTCTTCTTTGGAAAAATGTCTGTTCATGTCTTCTACCCATTTCTTGATGGGATCATTTGTTCTTTGGGTGTTGAGTTTGATAAGTTCTTTATAGATTTTGGATACTAGCCCTAAATCTGATATGCCATTTGCAAATATCTTCTCCCATTCCCCTCGGTTGTCTTTTTGTTTTGTTGACTTTCTTTTGCTATTCAACAGCTTTTTATCTTGATGAAGTTCCAATAGTTCATTTTTGCCCTTGCTTCCCTTGCCTTTGGCGATGTTTCTAGGAAGAAGTTGCTGCGGCTGAGGTCGAAGAGATTGCTGCCTGTGTTCTCCTTTAGGATTTTGATGGACTCCTGTCTTACATTTAGGTCTTTCAACATTTTGAGTCTATAGTTGTATGTGGTGTAAGGAAATGGTCCAGTTTCATTCTTCTGCATGTGGCTGTCCAATTTTCCCAGCACCATTTGTTGAAGAGACTGTCTTTTTCCCATTGGACATTCTTTCCTGCTTTGTCAAAGATGAGTTGATCGTAGAGTTGAGGGTCCATTTCTGGGCTCTCTATTCTGTTCCATTGATCTATGTGCCTGTTTTTGTGCCAGTACCATACTGTCTTGATGATGACAGCTTTGTAATAGAGCTTGAAGTCCAGAATTGGGATGCCACGAGCCTTGCTTTTCTTTTTCAACATTCCTCTGGCTATTCAGTGTCTTTTTTGGTTCCATACAAATTTTATGATTATTTGTTCCATTTCTTTGAACAAAGTGGATGGTATTTTGATAGGGATTGCATTAAATGTATAGATTGCTCTAGGTAGCATTGATATCTTCACGATATTTGTTCTTCCAATCCATGAGCATGGAACGTTTTTCCATTTCTTTGTGTCTTCCTCAGTTTCTTTCATGAGTATTTTATAGTTTTCTGAGTACAGATCCTTTGCCTCTTTGGTTAGATTTATTCCTAGGTATCTTATGGTTTTGGGTGCAATTGTAAATGGGATTGACTCCTTAATTTCTCTTTCTTCTGTCTTGTTGGTGTATAGGAATGCCACTGATTTCTGTGCATTGATTTTATATCCTGCCACTTTACTGAATTCCTGTATGAATCCTAGCAGTTTTGGGGTGGAGTCTTTTGGCTTTTCCACATAAACTATCATATTATCTGCAAAGAGAGTTTAACTTCTTCTTTGCCGATTTGGATGCCTTTTATTTATTTTTGTTGTCTGATTGCTGTGGCTAGGACTTCTAGTACTATGTTGAATAGCAGTGGTGATAGTGGACATCCCTGCCATGTTCCTGACCTTAAGGGGAAAGCTCTCAGTTTTTCCCCATTGAGAGTGATATTTGCTGTGGGTTTTTCATAGATGGCTTTTATGATATTGAGGTATGTACCTTCTGTCCCTATACTCTGAAGAGTTTTGATCAAGAAAGGATGCTGTACTTTGTCAAATGCTTTTTCTGCATCTATTGAGAGGATCATATGGTTCTTGTTCTTTCTTTTATTAATGTATTGTGTCACATTAATTGATTTGCAGGTGTTGAACCAATCTTGAAGCCCAAGGATAAAGCCCACTTGGTCGTGGTGAATAATCCTTTTAATGTCCTGTTGGATTCTATTGGCTAGTATTTTGGTGAGAATTTTTGCATCCATGTTCATCAGGGATATTGGTCTGTAATTCTTTTTGACACGGTCTTTGTCTGGTTTTGGGAACAAGGTAATGGTGGCCTCATAAAATGAGTTTGGAAGTTTTCCTTCCATTTCTATTTTTTGGAACAGTTTCAGAAGAGTAGGTGTTAATTCTTCTTGAAATGTTTGGTAGAATTCCCCTGGGAAGCCATCTGGCCCTGGGCTCTTGTTTGTTGGGAGATTTTTGATGACAGCTTCAATTTCCTTAGTGGTTATAGGTCTGTTCAGGTTTTCTGTTTCTTCCTGGTTCAGTTTTAGTAGTTGATACATCTCTAGGAATGTATCCATTTCTTCCATATTATCTAATTTGCTGGCATATAGTTGCTCATAATATGTTCCTATAATTGTTTTTCTCTGGTGTTGGTTGTGATCTCTCCTCTTTCATTCATGATTTTATTTATTTGGGTCATTTCTCTTTTCTTTTTGATAAGTCTGGCCAAGGGTTTATCAATCTTATTAATTCTTTCAAAGAACCAGCTCCTAATCTCGTTGATCTGTTCTACTGTTCTTTAGGTTTCTATTTCATTGATTTCTGCTCTGATCTTTATTATTTCTCTTCTCCTGCTGGGTTTAGGCTTTATTTGCTGTTCTTTCTCCAGCTCCTTTAGGTGTAGGGTTAAGTTGTGTATTTGAGACCTTTTTTGTTTCTTGAGAAAGGCTTGTATTGCTATATACTTTCCTCTTAGGACTGCCTTTGCTGCATCCCAAAGATTTTGAACAGTTGTGTTTTCATTTTCATTGGTTTCCATGAATTTTTTAAATTCTTCTTTAATTTCCTGGTTGACCCATTCATTCTTTAGTAGGATGCTCTTTAGCCTCCATGTATTTGAGTTCTTTCCAACTTTCCTTTTGTGATTGAGTTCTAGTTTCAAAGCATTGTGGTCTGAAAATATGCAGGGAATGATCCCAATCTTTTGGTACTGCTTGAGACCTGATTTGTGACCTAGGATGTGATCTATTCTGGAGAAGGTTCCATGGGCACTAGAGAAGAATGTGTGTTCTGTTGCTTTGGAATGGAATGTTCTTTATATATCTGTGAAGTCCATTTGGTCCAGTGTGTCATTTAAAGTCTTTATTTCCTTGTTGATCTTTTGCTTAGCTGATCTGTCCATTTCAATGAGGGGGGTGTGTTAAAGTCCCCTACTATTATTGTATTGTTGTCAATGTGTTTCTTTGCTTTTGTTATTAATTGGCTTCTATAATTGGCTGCTCCCATGTTAGGGGCATAGACATTTACAGTTGTTAGATCTTCTTGTTGGATAGACCCTTTAAGTAGGATATAGTGTCCTTCCTCATCTCTTATTACAGTCTTTGGTTTAAAATCTTATTTGTCTGGTATAAGGATTGCCACTCCAGCTTTCTTTTGATGTCCATTAGCATGGTAAATGGTTTTCCATGCCCTGACTTTCAGTCTGGAGGTGTCTTTGGGTCTAAAATGAGTCTCTTGCAGACAGCATATCAATGGGTCTTGTTTTTTAATCCAATCTGATAGCCTGTGTCTTTTGATTGGGGCATTTAGCCCATTTACATTCAGGGTAAGATATGAATTTAGTGCCATTGTAATTCCTGTAAGGTGACTGTTACTGTATATTGTCTGTGTTCCTTTCTGGTCTATGTTGTTTTTAGGTTCTCTCTTTGCCTAGAGGACCCCTTTCAATATTTCTCATAGGGCTGGTTTTGTGTTTGCAAATTCCTTTAGTTTTTGTTTGTCCTGGAAGCTTTTGATCTCTCCTTCTCTTTTCAATGACAGCCTAGCTGGATATAGTATTCTTGGCTGCATATTTTTCTCATTTAGTGCTCTGAAGCTATCATGCCTTTCCTTTCTCTCCTGCTGGGTCTCTGTGGATTGGTCTGTTGCCAATCTAATGTTTCTACCATTGTAGGTTACAGATCTCTTCTCCCGAGCTGCTTTCAGGATTTTCTCTTTGTCTCTGAGACTCGTAAGTTTTAGTTTAGATGTCAGAGTGTTGACCTATTTTTATTGATTTTGAGGGGCATTCTTTTTGCCTCCTGGATTTTGATGCCTGTTTTCTTCCCCAAATTAGGGAAGTTCTCTGCTATAATTTGCTCCAATATACCTTCTGCTCCCCTCTCTCTTTCTTCTTCTTCTGGGGCCCCAATTATTCTAATATTGTGTCATCTTTTTTTTTTTTTTAAAGATTTTATTTATTTATTCATGACAGACAGAGAGAGAGGCAGAGGGAGAAGCAGGCTCCTAAGGAGCAGGGAGCCCGATGCGGGACTCGATCTTAGGACTCTGGGATCATGACCTGAACCGAAGGCAGACGCTTAACCATCTGAGCCACCCAGGTGCCCTAATATTGTGTCATCTTATGGTATCACTTATCTCTCGAATTCTGCCCTTGTGATCCATTAGTTGTTTATCTCTCTTTTTCTCAGCTTCTTTATTTTCCATCATTTGGTCATCTACATCACTAGTTCTCTCTTCTTCCTCATTTATCCTAGCAGTTAGAGCCTCCATTTTTTATTGCACCTCTTTAATAACCTTTTTGATTTCAACTTGGTTAGATTTTAGTTCTTTCATTTTTCCAGAAAGGATTTCTCTAATATCTTCCATGCTTTTTTCAAGCGAGCTAGTATCTTTAAAATCGTCATTCTGAACTCTAGTTCCGACATCTTACTAATGTCTGTATTTTTAGGTCCCTGACAGTCAGTACTGCCTCTTGTCCTTTTTTTTGAGGTGATTTTTTCCATCTTGTCATTTTGTCTGGAGGAGAGTAGATGAATGAGAGAACAAAATGCCAACAGGGTAACAACGACCCCAGAAAAATATACGCTAAACAAACCAGAAGAGACCTGAAACTGGGGAAAAGGAAAGGGAAAGAAAGAAAAAAGAAAAAGATAAAGATAAAAAAAGAATATGTTCAAATATGATCAGGGTGCTTAATAGATCAGTGCCACACACTAGATTTTGGGCGTATTTTGGTCTGTTAGAAGAAACTGCCTCCCAAAATTTTAAAGAAAGAAAAGCTTATATATGTACAAAAATAAGGGTAAATATGATGAAGGGATGGAATATGACTGTAAAGATGAAAATTATAAAACATTTTATAAAAGGAATTGATAAGTCAGTTGAAAAAAGAAAGAAGAGAAATTAAAAAAAAAAAAGAATGTGATCAGGCAGGAGACTAGAACAAAGCCACACACTAGAGATTTAGGGTATATTTTGTCTGTTAGAAGAAACTCTATCCCAAAATTTTAAAGATAGAACAACTTATATATATACTAAAAATAAGGTTAAGTACTATGAAGGGGTTAGAATATGACTCTAAAAATGAAAAATAAGAAAGATTTTTAAAAACGGAATTGATAAGATGTTGGTTGGAAAACGGAAAAAGAAAAATTCAAAAAAAAAAAAAAGAGAATTAAAAAAATTAACTTAGAAAGACTAAAGAATCATGGGAAAAACCATGAATTCCATGTGCAGTATTCCCCTAGCACTGGAGTTCTGCCATTCTCATTGATCGGTAAACTTGGTCTTGGCTGGCTGTTCTTGCTGATCTTCTGCGGGAGGGGCCTGTTGCCGTGGTTCCCAAATGTCTTTGCCTGAGGCGGAATTGCCCCGCCCTTGCCAGGTCTGGGCTAAGTAATCTGCTTGGGTTTGCTCTAGGGAGCTTTATTCCCTGAAAGCTTTCCATACAGCTTTGGAGGACGACACTGAAAATGGCAGCCCCCCATCTCTGCCCTGGGGGAGCAGAGAGCTCAGGGCCCGCTCCTCAGTGTGCCCCCAGAGAAAAGCAGTCAGTCACTCCCCTCTCCCCGGTCTCTGGCCGCACTCTGTGCTCACCCGGCCTGTGACCGTGCGTTTCTATTGCTGGCACCTGACTCGGTGTGGAGTCTCCAAACCCAGCAGATCCCTGCGGTGGGCTCCCACACCGCTCCTCCCGGGGAAGGAAAGGGAGTCTCCCTGGATCTGCTGCTTGTTGGGTCCCTGCTGGAAGAGCAGTGGCCCGCCTGTGTCCCAGATCACGGTTTATGGCAACCCCGAGCTGAGAGCCCGCGCCTGGGCTCCGTCTCTGCAGCCGGCTTCCCCGCTCCGATACCTGGGAGCTCTGCCGCACTCAGGCACCCCCAGTCTTTCTGTGACCCCGAGGGTCCTGAGACCACACCGTCCCAGTGAGGGTTCCACCCCCGGCTTAGCCCCTAGAGCGACATCCCTCAGTGGAGCAGACTTAAAATTTCCGATTTTGTGCTCTGCAGCTCTGTCACTTGCCAGAAGTGGCCAACGGAGGCCCCTCCACCGCCGTCTATCCTCCCCAATATCGCCTCGGATTCACTTCTCTGCACATCCTGCCTTCCAGAAAGTGGTTGCTTTTCTGTTCAGAGAGTTGCTGCTATTTTCTTCGATCTCCTGTTGAGTTCATAGGTGTTCAGAATGGTTTGATTCCTATCCAGCTGAATTCCTGGGACCAGACGAAATTTAGGTCTCCTACTCATCCACCATCTTGCTCCTCCGCGTTTACCTGATTTTTTTGTATTTAACAATATTATCATGTATTTTGTCTTTGTCATTAAATATTATTCTAGCACATCAATTTAATGACTTTTCCCATAGTAAGGATACATAGAATTCATATAATTGCTATTTGATATAGAAAATGATACAGTGTTTTAAGTTGTAATTATTTTATAGTTAAGTAAGGTTAAGCATGCTTTAAAATCATTATTAGCAATGTTACTTGCTTTCATGAATGTCTTTTTCATGTCCCCTTTTCTATCCATAATTGTTGATTTGTAAGAACTCTCTCTATATTAGGGAAATAATTTCCTTTTCCAATAAAATATTTGCCAGTGCTATCCCAAATTTGTTATTTTTTTTGTTTTGTTTTGTGACTTCTCTTTTGATGTTGCTGTTGTTTTAATTGTAGCAAAATCAGTGAATTCAGAAGCTTTCTTCTTTCTCTACTTCTCTGGTTTTAGAAGATTCTTTTATACAAAAGAGTATGCAAATTACTGCTTTTGTTTTCTTATGACATTTTGATTTCATTTACTCTGTTTAAATAATGTAATTAGTTTAGCATTTTAGTGTAAGGGATGAAATAGCTATTTTTTTCTATTCTTGTTTTATCAAAATGTTATATCAAATTTGCATAGATCTTTTATAATACAACTTTGCAATATTTAAAAATAGTTATAACCTTTGTTATAATTTATCTCAAAGAAAAAATATTCAAAGCAAGGAAAAACCTTGAGAGCAATATAATAACAATTGTTTAAATTACTAAGAGTCTATTATATGTCAACAACTGTATTAAGGGTATGGTCTTATGTAATTGCTAGCTGAGGAAGCAAGCTGTGTTATACCCATTTTGCAGATGAGGAAATTGAGGATCCAGAGGTTAGGCAGCTTTAATGATAGTAGTCTGTAGTACTTACACTATGATTACAGTATTATGTCCAGGCATATCAGATCATTGTAGTTTTAAAAACAAGCCAAGAAGAAGACAGAGGCGGAGAATAGAGAGAAGAAAGAACAGAGGAAGGAAAGGAAGAAGGTGAGAGTGGGAGGGGGGAGAGACTATATAAAGAAGGAAAGAGAAAGGAAGGAATGGGAAGCAAGCAAATACTATAGGAAAAAATACCCAATCCAGGAATTATATAATCGGTATAATGCAGCGACAGTAGGGGGACAGAAATGATAATCTTTTTAAAAATTATACTACGGGGGCGTGAAATTACCACCTTTACAGTGTTATGAAATGTTATTCTCTCTTTATAATAATAAGTAAAAGAAAAGACCTTCCATAATCCCTTTATTTCCAAGTTAGCTAACAAAGAGCTTTTTGAAATCCTTTCTTTTTAAAAAGCATTCTTTTAACCTTCCTTTGTACTTCGCCCCAGCTCTGTTGTGATTCTCCCAGACAGTCTGAAGGGCAGCTGGAGCAAGAGTGGTTTCTAGACAATGAGTTCAGTTGAGCCTGGTACATTCAGTGTATTTTTGTTTTCCTTTTTTTCTGAACACCCGGATGCCAATTTTGTACATAGTTCCCTGATGTGCCTTACATAATAGCTGGGCTAAGGGAAAGAACACCACTGCTGCCACCCGTCTGTGTGTTCAGGCAATGTGCAGTGGCTCATGGTCCTTGATCGGAGGGCATGCTGGGCTGCCACACAAGCAGGGGCTAAGGAGATTGGGAGGTCTGAGGCTTACAGTTGCAACTCATAGTTTGCCTCCAAAAGAAAGGATAATGATGCTTTAAGATTAGGGCTGTGTATGCAGCACACAATAGAGAATGAACCAATTATGGGGTGCTTCAGTTCATTATAATTGAACTAAGTGTGGTTTAGAGCCGAAATTACCTTGGTAATTGTATCTCCTTTCTTTACCTCACTAGCTCCCCCATTTTGGCTCCAATAAAATTCCATGCTAGTTCCATAATGACACAAATCCCACTGTACTCTACTTGCTGGTTCTTTGCCAACCACTCCCTTCCCCCAGGCTTGCCTCCAGGAGAACCTTGATCACTGGCTTTTTATTACATATTTTTTAGCTCAGAAACTAAAACAGTCTAGTGCATAATACATCCTCAATAAATACACATTAGTTTAAATACTTTGAATGTGACTTCTTGGAGTGTTTTTAATTTTATTGGGGCTGATACGGGATGATAGCCTAAATAAGGTTATAAACAAATATACTTGAATGCAAGTAATCACTATATCTTAAAGCTAGTGGCCCTATAGAAACTAGATAGCACAGAATTGAAAATATAAGATCTAATTAGAGATTTTTTTCCTCCAATTTCTTCAGGTTGTGAAAGCCCCTTTAAAATTACTTATATTCTAATATTTTATATAATTTGTTAACATAATATTAACCCCTCTTCACCACCAAAGCCAATTGTGGGAGAAAAGACAAAAAAATGCTATTTAGGGAAAAAAAGAGATTTCTGCTAGTTTCCACAGTTGAATTCCTCTTTCTTGCTAGGATTTACTAAACTTTGTGATGATCAACACATAATTAATTGTTTTTTTTTTTCAATTTCAATATACCTTTTTTGTTACCCAAATTATATCTTAGCTAATATATATATATATCCTATTATATATATATATATTTATATATCTTAACGATATTAGTGATCTAATCTTAGTGATATTAGTTTTAAGAATATCCTATATAATATTGGAACCAAACCACCAGAGATTTTTTTTTTTTTTAATTGCTGATGCTACAACCAGATAGGTTTCCTTTGTTGCATATGTTTACCAAGTTATATAGTACTCAATGCTCTGGCAAGGAAAAATCCTTCCCCACCACAGTATTTTTTTCTAAAGGCCAGAGTAGTCATAGATAGATTAATTCAGTAGAGACCCTCCCCTTCCAAAGTTCCTAAATCATAAAAATACATTCTAAGTAGGGAAATTAAAGTGGCTTCAAGTTACATAGTTTTCCTATAAGAAATACTTTCAATCAACTTTCTCTCATTTCTGCATTTGAGAACATACTAAGCAGCATATGTGGAGAAACCATTAGATATTGGAGATACAGAGATGAAAGACACGTTCCCTCTTTTGAGGGAATTTACAGCCCAGTAAGAAAGCTAGACTAAGTAATACAAGATCATATGCTAAGTATTGTAATACAAGCCAAGTATTTAATGTGTTGTTGGAGGACACATTTGGGAAGTTCTTCCAAGACTAAGGGAGAAGTGACTAAATCTTGAAACTGTTAAAGGATTTAATTCAGTATAAAGGAGGGATGGAATAATTGTAAAGAGAGGAAGCAGAATGGTCAGCTAGACAGGCCTGAGAGAACAGAGTACATTTGAAGAAACTCTATAGGGTTAAAGAGGAGCCAAATCAAGAAGGATCTTGACCTTAAGCTAGAACTTTAACTTGTAGGCACAAAGATTCATCAAATGATTAAGTAGGGGAGTGATATTTTTATAGTGATTATGACATATAAAGCAAATGTAATGAGACATAATGACAACTTGGTGTAAGGCAGCAGAAAATCCTAATACTGTGCCTGGCATACAGTAATTGAATATAAACTGCCCTGTGAATGGATGGTTGAAAGGTGAAGATAGAAGTATTAAAAAGAAATGTAGAAATTAGAAATATAGATTTGATAGCCCTTAAGCCTTTGGATATAGGGGCTGACTTCCAAGTTTCTTATTTGTATACTGATGGTTATTGAGGTGTACCATACTTAATTTAATTGGGCAAGCTAGTAGAGGAACAGAAATGCAGAGGTAGATGATTTTCATATTATATTTGTTGAATTTGAGGCGTCTTTATTACATACAGGAAGCTGATTATATGGATTTCAAAACAAATGGGACTGCAAGAAATTGCAGACTTGGGGGATATCTGCATTTAGGAGGCAGGTATTGAAATCCTGGGTTTGAACAGCATTGTCCAGGCTGAGAGGTTAGTTCAACAAGGAAAGAACCTAGTAGAGAACCCTTAGTTAAAACAATATTTAAGTGGATGGAGGAGGGCATGTCTATAAAAATCCCCCTTTTCTCATTAAAAAGAGTAACCAGAGAACTATGAGTAAAACCATGTGAGAATAACATTGAGAAAACAAGAAGAGAAATCCTGTAAGGAATGAAATAATTTAAAATGTCTCATGCCTGAGAATATTAAGTTGAGATTAATTCCACAATTCCCTATCATTGGTCTTGACAAAGAATAGAGGTCCCTTATTCATAAGACTAGAAGGAAGAAAGCAAGAACAAGTGTTTGCACAGAACTGTGGGTATGAGAGGGTTAGTAAAGGGCAAAGAATTTAGTTCAGAATTCCATTTTCTGTTTGAGGTAGTAGATAAAATGGTGTGGGAGATGGAGGGGGAGACAGAAGTTAGGTATGGGCGTAGGGTAAAGTTGGATATTATAGACTGAGGTGACCAGGGACACACGAGGGGAGCTCTGGTTGGTCCAAAAGGCTCTGACCTTATTGGAGACAGAGTGACAGAAGATCACTCAAAAGGATAAAAAGTGCTATGCTCCTTGAATGACAAATGGCTTTTTTCCTGAGTACTGATTTTTAAAAATGATCTGGGGGTATCCAGGTTTATCCCAGAAGTATGGCACAAACTTGCTTTTCTAGGCTGAAATCTACCCATCACAGTTTGAATTAAGTAGCTTGGAGAGATAAGCACCTGTTTTCAAATATACATAAAGTATCACATGCATTTGCTTAGAAAACAGCATTCCCTGGGATTATTGAGATAATGCAATGTAAGATCAGTTGGTTACTTCTCCCTTTTCCAAGAGATCAGGGTGCAATTTGTTCATACTTCTCCCAGTAGTCCTTTGCCTTATCTACTATATTGCCTAGCAATTAAATATTTACTACATAAATGAATGGTTGCAATTGTCAACTTGCTGTGAAATAAAACAATTAATGTTATCTAGGATCCAATAAAACAAAAATTTGGTTGACTAAAAATTAATATATCTTGTCTTAGCTGCTTCAATAAGTTGGCATTGCCTACAAAGACCTGAGTATGAATGAAAATTTAGAGACCAAAGAATGTAAGCATGTGTGAAAATAGTCAATAAATATGCACATAAGCATCTGTAATTTGGCAAAGTCCCATGGAGAAGTCTAGTTATTTATTTACCACTCTTCTCCAAATCCAGACACTGGTATGATCAAATTTTGAGCCATCCAATGTCACAAAGCTTTATGGAGCATTCTAACTAGCTCCTTATGCACTCTGATGACCTAAGAGTGATATTGGACAAAATTAGAAATATTTTAGAACTTCTATAAGTGTGTCAGGATAAATGTGTCTTTTTATTTGCATTGAAAAATAGGGTGGAAAAAATCTAAATTGTGGCTGAGCAAAATCTCTTGCTCCAGTAGTAGAATGAGGTTTGTAGACCTTAGAGTCTCAATGACTTGTATATTCTCCATTCTAATCTGTCTTGCCTAATCAACTAGAACCCCTGCACACACTTGAAAGCTAGCAATGTGTAATATTTAAATGTCATGGGACAATCAGGAATGGTCTTAGAACAAGTTGTAGATTATTATCTCAAATTTGGAAATAACATATATGATAAAAAGCTTAAAAAGCTATAGTTTAAATTTTAAGCTATTTGATAATTCATGAACTCTTTTGAATAAAGGATTTTCATGCAATTATTTTTATTGCATACCAGAAAGAAGAATATTTGGGGAATAAAAAAAAACAAGGAATGAAATCTTCACTTTTTCTTTCTCCCACTTTTACATTTTTCCAGATATACTATAGAACTATGTAGGAAATTAAATTTTACAGAAAATTTAAGGTTCTATGAAAGGTTCTTAAAGTGATTTTTTTATATAATGAAATCTAGATACACCTATTTTTTTGTATATATCTCTTTATCTCTACACACACACAAAGCACATAAATGTATCTGAAGTGTTAAACTCTGAATGGCATTTAGTACAACTTACATCAAGAAGGCAGGACTAAAACTTCACATTTTTCCCTTTATAAAATATAAGTTATAAGCAGAAAGAAGTGCATTTAATTCAGTGCACTAAAATCACCTCTGTCTTTGTTAAAATTCAAAAGATCATTCATTTTAGAGTCTGGTTTTAAGTACGGAATCTGGGTTATGTGAGAGTTGGTAAGCACAAGACAATTAGGTGAAAAAATTGTTCATTTGTACGCACATAGAAGCACAATCACATTTCATCTCATCCAAGGGAAAGGCTGTGTGATGTCCTAGAATCCCAGTCTGACACAAGGTAGATTCAAAGGTGAGTTAATAAGTTTTGGGTAAGGTTAAAGGAAACCAAAAAGGAATGCATAAATGCTCTGAACCTTGCTATAGTGAGAGCCTTTCCCTTCCCTAGACTTAAAGTGGCAAGGGAGGGGACAATTGCTGGGTTTGTAGTTTTAACTGAGGCAGAGAGCTACCCAATAAACAGTGTGGCATCTTAGAGCAGAATGCAGCCACTGCTAACTTGAAGCCCCACAAACATACTCAAAGGAAAAATATTCCATGTTCACTGTCCCAGCCTCAGCTCTCCTACCTATACTTTACATTGGCTTAAACCAACTAGAGACTGGATAGCAAGTCAGCAGTGATAACATTCATGGGGATGAACTTGTGGGCCATGGAATGAACATGACTAAATTAAGTCAAGTGGATCTCAAGAGGCAGATGAGAATATCCAGCCCTGGAATGGACTGAGATCATATCCATCTTGTTTTATCATAGTTTTCTTCTCCCTTTCCAAATCAATGCCTAACTATCTTCAGTACTCTATATATTTGTTGAATATATAAATAGAAAGCTATTTTCTTCAGAAGTCATAATTGTTTGGGTATACAAACTGGAAGAAAGCTCCAGTTGTTAAATGAGCTATCCACAAACTAGCATCAATTACTAGGTATTTATACTCCATTTTTTTATTGTTGTTGTTGCAATATTGCCTTAAAACAACTTGCTGGCTATTATTCATTTTATTCCATTTGGAATGGTATCATAATAATGTTAATCCTTTTTATCTTTTTGAAAGTTTTCCAAATGCCTATTTTTGGAAGGCTTACATACTGTTTTAGTATGCTTCTGTTTTGCTCTGGGGAAGGTTCAGATTTTCTTAATTTGACAAAATTACTTTCCACCTGTTTTATCATAAGATTTAATACTTTATTCTTTGTAATCTTAAATCTACTCATTTTATAGATGCTTGATCTTTTATGCACATAATTTATATTATTACATTCTATTACTCAAATTTCCTTCTCTCAAAGATACACGTGATCATAATTTTTAAATAAATGTTCAGTAAGCAATAACAGGTACAATAATTGAAGGGCTTCTGTTATGCATTTGTGTCCATCATTGACTGAAACAGACTAACACCTGATAATGTGTTATGAGTGTTACCTGCTGTTTTTAGAAAACAATGAGATGAAAAAGGAAAACAAGATATTGTAAGTGGTTAATTTGTGTCTTTCTTAACAAACTAAAAGCATACTAGAACAGTATGAGAACTCATTGTGAGGAAATGATTCTTAATGAAAATTAAAGATACTACTTCCACACTTAACCTTCTGAACTCTGGAGTCAATTTAATTTTCTGGCTGAACCCAAATGGATTGAAAATATGCCAAATCCTACAGAATTTTATAATTTAATGGAATGTTTGTGCTCTAAAGGAAGGTTGTTCTTAACCTGAGGTCTGTGGACCCCTCATGGCCTCTGGGATGAGCTTTAGTGGGTTTGGGAATCCTATTGAAATTTTATCAATATTTTGCATGCATTTATACACATACAGACATATTCTTAAAGGGGTACCTGTCCCAGGCAAGGTTAAGAACTTCTTTCACAGGTACCTTAGTGAGATAATCTGGTCCAAACTGTATATTTCACCCATGAGAAAATGGAAGTTTCTATTTTAGCAAAATTACATATCCAATATCTGGCATAACCATGACAGGAAATTGATTTTCCTGTTTCCTATCTAAATGCTTTTTGTTAGCTTTGCAACTGTGGTCTAGGTTTATTAAAAAAAACTGTTTGAGCATCCATTCAGTTCATTCACTTGTTCACTCACTGATTTGGTTAAAAAAAAAAAAAGCTATAAAGTTTTCCTATGTACACATCTCTGAGTCAAACATACAGTCTAGTGAATTGAAGTCTCTGATCTCAATTTAAAATCCTGTGAGACAGTATGCAATAAATAAGTACATATGTAATATAAAGGTTTTGATAAATTCAATAGGAAAATACACAAATACTAATATTCAAGAAAAAAAGAGTAATGTATTATGAGGAGATGCTCAGAAAGGGCCTTCCTAAGAAAGAGACATGTAAGCCCAATCATGAAATATGAGAAGGAACAGCCAGATTACAAGTGAAGGAAGAGTTTTCTGAAAATGAGAAAGAAGGTTGTAGTCTATGAGGACAGAGGTTTTCCTGGATGTTTCTGAGGAACTGAACTGGAGCTAGGCTTGCTCTCCTACAGTGAGCTTGGCGGGAAAGGAGAGCATGAAACACCTCCTGGATGCAGACAGGCAGGTGCACCACTGTGGGGGCCTTCAGAGGGCCCTGGGCAAGCACTTCCTATTTTCCAGAACATTGCCACTGATTTTACAGTTGCGACTCATGCATTTCTCATGGCAACCCTTTTGAAGTAGGTGTGGCTGTCCTGGTTTTAGAGGTGTGTAAACAGAAGCCTGTTGAAAGTCATACCTTTAGTAAGTGACAGAGACACTCAAAACCAGGTCTTTTTTAATCCAATGATGCCTTCGCTCTCAGCCTACACTGTGCTAAAGTACAGTGGTCTTAATTACTTATTTGTTGCTCAATAAATTGACCTTATCTGGTATAAGAGAAGCCATATTTCCGTTTAATGTAGGCATACCCTATGCCCTACGTGGTCTAGGAGTGGGTTTCTAAAATATGTGTCAAAGGATAATTATACATACATGTGTTGGGGGAAGTGTACTATGATGTGCTTGGGGATCAAGAATAGTTTTTTCTATATCTCACTTTTTCATTCTTTTTTTCTTTTCTCTAACTATGGAAAGGCACTGGCCTCTTGAATATTCACTAATAAATTCATCTCAGGTGAAACTTGCCACATCCCAGTGACCTGAAAAAGTTTAATTGCTCCCAATAAAGCATGAATTTTCAAGCAATAATTTTCTAGATAGATTTAGCCAAATATATATTAAAAGACTTCACAGTCAGGATAAGAACATAAATTTGTATTTACAGTATACTTTAAAGATAGAACATTCATTGTTAAATTTATATTTTTGTCCTCATTGGTGAAATCTGGTAGAAAGAAAATAAAATATGCAGAAGTTATTAAAGTATTTCAGCATCAGGATCACAGCCAAATCTAGGACCATACTTAATAGTTTAGAAAGTTAACCTTGCTGTGAATTGTGTAAGACTGTTGAAACACAGACCTGTACCTCTGAAATAAATAATACATTATATGTTTAAAAAAAAAAAAAAGAAGAAGATAGCAGGAAGGGAAGAATGAAGAGGGGGAAATCGGAGGGGGAGATGAACCATGAGAGACTATGGACTCTGAGAAACAAACTGAGGGTTCTGGAGGGGAGGGGCGTGGGGGGATGGGTTAGCCTGGTGATGGATATTAAAGAGGGCACATTCTGCATGGAGCACTGGGTGTTATATGCAAACAATGAATCATGGAACACTACATCAAAAACTAATGATGTAATGTATGGTGATTAATATAACATAAAAAAAAAAAGAAAGCTAACCTTGTGTCTTTAATGTCTCATGGGTCTTCTAATTCAGTGCAAAAGCAAATGGATAAAATCTAAAGAATTGCATCAAGGATCTTAATGGTTTCTCCTATGTAATATAGAACAAGTATTTAAAAAGATAGTTGTGTCTGTTTTTGCTTAAGTCTTAAGACTTTCTTGCTGGATGGTCTCTGAAACTTGAAATTATTATGAAGAACATGATAGCTCCTAACAGAAATGCCTAAATTAGGCAGCATAATAGAAAACCAAGCACAGGATTTACAGGAGAAAGACTTCAGTTTGGGTCTTACTTCTGCTTCTAAGCTTCTTTATGATCTTGAGCATCTCTCACTGTCTGTGGCTATAATGTCCTCCTCTGTAAAATGAGTGAGTTGGTTTAGGTCAATGATTTTATCTTCTAGAGAAGCAGAACCTTTATGTATGTGAAGAGATTTACTGCACAGAATTAATTTAGATGATGGGGAGGCTGGCTAGGCAGACCACCGAGAAAGGCTGAAATGCCTGGCAGGAGACAAAGCTGCAATCCACAGGCAGAATTCCTTCTTCTTCAGGGAAACTCCAGTTGTGCTCTCAGGCCTCCAACAGATTGAATTGGGCCACCTCGATCATCCTGGATAAGCTTTTTTACTTCAAGTCAACTGATTACTGACAACTGACATTAACTACATCTACAGAATATCTTCATAGAAACACTTGGGTTAGTGTTTGATTGAATAACTGGGAACGATAGCCTAGCCAAGTTAACACATAAAATTGGCCATCACCATGATATAAAAACTTGAGGATTTTGTGGTTTAGTAAAACTTAAATTAAAAAAGGAGAGGAGGTGATATTGGTAGGTTGGTTTAAGTTTATATTTGCCATATAAATCTACTTTATTTGATAAAATAGAAGCATTTATTCATTTAATGCATACTTATTAAGCAACTATTAATAGCAAATAGTTCTTTAAATGGAATATATTTAGCTTTTTGAAAAGGAAAATAAAAACCCTCTATTTGGCATATTTTACTTCGCCATGGAACAGCAGTAGTTTGTACAGTTTGGGGCCACTGAGTGATACCATCCCTGTTATCTCTCCCAACTCTAACAGTCTCTGAATCTATGAAACCATCAAATGACAAAGAGTTGCTACAGAGATGAGGTTCTAATTGTCAGTGTAGACCATTTGAATATAAAAGACCCTGCCTTGGTAACATCATCACAGTGTGCTTATTAGCATGTGTTACAGAGCCCTTAGCTGCAGTAATCTTGGGCAACTAAACACCTCTTTGTGCCTCAGTTTTCCCCTGCAGAATGAAATGCTCACTTGAAAGGATTGTTCCAAGGATTAAGAATGTAAGGTGTTTCACATGCATAGCTCATAGAAGGTGCTAAATAAATATAGGCTGTTATTTGCTGCTACTTTTGCTTCTACATGTCATGCCTCTCAAATAGTTTTAGATGATCATCTGCTAGCCTGTTGGGTGGTGGCACGTATAGCCACACAGACCACAGAAAAACCTAACAAAATAGGCTCTACTATAGGACATTGAGTTTCTGCTATATTATAGACACCTTGCTAGTCTTTTTAAAGAAGCTTATCCTATCCACACCCCTTTCATAAAGCCTTATCATCTACATTTTATAGATAAAGACACCAAGGGGCAAACATTTTAAATAACTAGTTTAAAATTGAAGCTAACTCTGTAAAAAACATCATTATTTTAACCCAAGTATTCTAAATTCAGTCTTGTTTTTGAAGAAGAAATTTTATTTTTATAGCCAGTATATTCAGATAAAGGTTTGCTGAACAATCTTTTAAGTTAAAGGAAGAAAAAGAAAAGCAGCAGTTGGAATGCCATACCAAATGATTTATGCCAGCTACCTCCTGATACCTAACTCCAAATATTTTCTCTCTCTACCTATTGTTGATTCTGAACAGATTTGTCAAATTTAGCTGTAGTGACCAGTTACTTGATAACTCTCCTTGCTTCCTCCCACCATCTTTCTTCCTCCATTTTTAAAGTAGTCATGGATTTCAATGAGGTTATAGCTTTTGCTGGATGAATTCAGCTGAAGAGGACTGCAGATAGGAAGGAAAGGCATTCCCAGTCGTCCAATCAAAACCAAAGTTTAACTACTTTTCAGTCATTCTTCATACAGCTCATCCTTTCATCTTTTGCATACTTTTTTTTCCCCTTATGTCCTTCTCACCCCTTGGTCATCGTACCTCCAGTAGTTCATGCAATTGTGGCAGATGTGAGAGATCTTACATATCATAACAATGAGAATTCAGAGAAATGGAAAATAGCTTTTGATTTACTAGTCCTTCCTTAAACACTAAAACTAAAATGTAATAGACCTGCTATTTGCTTTGGAAGGCAGTTACTTCAAATAACATGACTCTGCAGTACTATAAATATGCTTAGTAATCTCACAATTTCTTTGCAGTTTTGAAGTATATCTTTTAAGAACTCCATGGTCTTTTGCACTGGACTAATGTACAGTAAAGCATTTTGAGGGGTGCCTGGGTGGCTCAGTCAGTTAAGCGTCTGCCTTTGGCTCAGGTCATGATCCCAGGGTCCTGGGATCGAGCCCCGCATGGGGCTCCCTGCTGAATGGGGAGTCTGCTTCTCCTTCTCCTTCTATCCCACCCCCTGCTTGTGGTCTCTCTCTCTCAAATAAATAAATAAAATCTTTAAAAAAAGAAAAAAAAAAAAAAGAAAGCATTTTGATCTCTGAAACATTTACCCAGTCCAGTGTCTTGCTCAGTCACACAAAGAAGAGTCAAGTATAGAAAAATTAACTGAATACATTTAACCTGAGGCATATCTGTCATGTATTTGCATTTTCTTTTCTTTTTAAGATTTTATTTATTTATTTGATAGAGCACAAGCAGGGGGAGCAGCAGGAAGATGGAGAAGCAGGCTCCCTGCTGAGCAAGGATCCTGATGTGGGGCTGGATCCCAGGACAATGGGATCCTGACCTGAGCCAGAGGCAGCTGCTTAACTGACTGAGCCACCTAGGCACCCCAATGTATTTGCATTTTCAAGTTGATAAGTCAGTATAAGCCATTGATCTTGAAAGATCGTCAGATTTTTTAAAAAATCTGAATCATTTGAATAAATAAAATGTTTTTTAATTCAAATTGTTTTTTAAAAATACAAGGGAATATAAAATCATTTTACCTACGGAGACAATCTTTTATTGCTTCTCTGAGTTATGTCATGTGCAGTTTTAAAACAAGATTTTTCTATTTTAATAACAATTTCAAAAGTGGTGCAAAATTTAAAAATGGTGCCTTTTAGATTCACACTAGGTGCATGAGACATGTTAGGACAGAGACATGGATGGGGCCTTGAGGGTTTATCTGGCTCAAGTTCCATTTGGCAGCTTATGGTGGTGTCAGGCCGGCTGCATCAAAACTACCGAACTGAGCTTGCTAAAAATAGACTTCTGAGCCCTATGCCTCTCCTACTGAGTCGGAAACTCCCTGGGGTCGCTGCTTTAAACAAGTCCTGAGGGCAGTTCTTACGCCCAGCCAGGTCTGGCAACCATACATCAAGTCTATTTCCTGTTCAATGTAGGACATAGAATTTATCCCACAAATAGGAGACATGATTCTGTTTTCAGAAATAATACCTTCCTCATATTTGCCAGTAGCCCTTCTAATATTTTACAACTTATGGATTTCATTATTGTTACAGTTTCTTTAACAACAAAAATGATCATTTCTTAATAGTTTTCTTATCACACACACATTACACACATAGAATGTGAGAGGGAGAGGGAGGGTGGGAAGGGCGGGCTAATCCGAGTCCATTTATTTCACAATATTTCACATTTGCTGAGAGACCGTTCTGAGCCCAGTGCCATGACTTACACAAGTCTCAATTATTTCCACCTCTTTTCCTAACAGCTCCTTACCTGGAATACTTTTCTTTCCACACCACTTTTCCTTCAGCTCCAATCCTCTTTGATTTAGCTCCAGAAAAAAAGATTATTTCCTTTTGCTTATATATATAGCCCTCTCTTCCTTACAACACATACAGTACTGGAATCATTTTATCATTTTCTCATGCATGAGTGTTTTATCTGTGTATATGTACACTCCTTATAGAGTCGGTATTTTCTTTCTATACATGTGTTTTAGCTTATTGAACTGAAATGTAAAATGATAAAATGCACAGATTTTAAGTGTATACTTAGATGAGTTTTGATAAATATATCTACCCAAGGTAACACTATTAAAAAAATTATATATATATAGAAGATTTCTGTCAGGGCACCTGGGTGGCTCAGTCGTTAAGCGTCTGCCTTCTGCTCAGTTCATGATCCCAGGGTCCTGGGATCGAGCCCCACATCGGGCTCCCTGCTCAGCGGGAAGCCTGCTTCTCCCTCTCCCACTCCCCCTGCTTGTGTTCCTGCTCTTGCTGTCTCTCTCTGTCAAATAAACAAAATCTTAAAAAAAAAAAAAAAAAAAAGATTTCTGTCAGCACAGACAACACCTTTGTGCCCTTTGTTGGCAGTGTCTGAACCCAGCGTCAGTGACTTTTTATTTCTCTCAAAATAGCCTGCATTTACCAGTTCATATAAATGAAATCTAACAATAACATTTTTATATCCCTAGTTTCTTTCATTGCATATAATATCGTTTATATTCATCTATGCTTTGTGTATCTAGAATTCATTCCATTTTCTCGTTGAGTGAGTGTATGTGAATGCCACACTTTGCTTCTTTGCTCATCTTTGATAGTTTATGTTGTTTCTAATTTCTCTTATGAAAAAAAGTAATACAGTCCTTTGAGTAGGAGTCTTTTTATGTGGGACGCCTGGGTGGCTCAGTCAGTCAAGTGTCTGTCTTCAGCTCAGGTAATGATCTAGGGGTCCTGGGATTGAGCCCTGTGTCAGGCTCCCTGTTCAGTGGGGAGCCTGCTTCTCCCTCTCCCTCTGCCCCACCCCACTCATTCTCTCTCTCTCTCAAATAAATCTTTTAAAAAGAGTCTTCGTACAAACATAATTTTCATTTCTATAGGTAAATGATTAGGATGATGTTCCGGTTCAGAAAGTAAGTACATGTTTTAACTTCAGTGAACTTGCAGAAGAGTTTTCCAAAGTGACTATGCCATTTACATGCCAAAAGCAATGTTTGAAAATTCGAATTGCTCCTCATTCTTGACAGTGTTTGCTATTGCCAGGTTTTGTTTGTTTTGATTCCTTCTCATTCTATTGGTAGTGAAATGTGGGACCTGAAGATTAGTTAATATGTATTCACTAATGGCAATGAGCACATGTTCTTGTTATTAGCCATTGCTATGTGTTCTTTAGTGAAGAATCTTTTTAAATATTCTTATTAATTCATAGTTCTCTATAAATTCTAGGTAAGTCATTTGTTAGGTATGTGTATTGTGAATATTTTCTTCCAACATATGGCTTGTCTTTTCGTGTTCTCATGCTGACTTTGGAAAAGCAGATTTTAACCTTGATAAGTTCCAGTGATAATTTCTCTTCTTTAACACTTCGTAATTTTCTTGTCCTACCTAAGGAAATCTTTATCTTCTCTATCATATAGCTTCTATTACAAATTTGATCTCTCTAATAAATATATAGCTACTTAGATTTTTAAAATTTCTTCTTGTGTTATATTTGAAAGCTGTGTTTTTCAGATATCTAATTTGTCAAAGTTACTGTCATAAAGCTGCTCATAATGTTTGTTTCCTTATCTTTCTAATGTCTGTAGTGATCTTTACAAATGCTATTGACTTTAGTAATTTGTTTCTTCTCACCTTCTCACTTCTTTTACTACTACTTGATTAGTTACTGTTTATCATTTGTGTCATTCATTAAGAGCAAACTTTTGACCTTACTGATTTCTTCTATTCTTACTCTAGTCCATTGATTTCTACTCTTATTCATTATTTCTTCCTTCTATTTTCCATTTAATTTGAAAATCTTATTTTTTAGCATCTTAAGATGGAAGTATATCAGATAATTGATTTTGAATCTTTCCTCCTATTATAAATATATTATCCTATAAATTTCCCTGTAAGCATGGTTTTATTTGCACCCCACAAATGTTATGTTGTGCTTTCATTATCATTTAGGTAAAATTAATTTTCTATTTCTCTTGTAATTTACTTTTTAAACCATAGATAATTTATAATTGCTTAGTTTAATTTTCCAAGTACATTGGTGCTTTTTAGATATAGTTTGGTTTAGTTCTAATTTACATTAGGTATGATTAGAGAGGACACTTTGTATGACCTCCAGCCTTAAAAATTGAGCGTTGTTTAATATTTTATGAGAGAGAAAATGGTCTACCTTGGTACGTATCCCATGGTCACTTGAAAAGAATATATATTCTGAAGTTCTTTATATTTGGTAATCTTTAAATATCAATTTATTTTTATTTTTTAGATAATTTTGTTTATTTTGTATTGCAGACATATAACTAAATGTTAGTGTTCTTTACTGCAGAAACTAATTTTGACACGAAGTTTTTTGACAAAATTTAAACACCAATTTATTCACACTGCTTAAGGATTATTCAAATCTTCTGTCATTGTTGATTTTCTGTTGATGGCTACATTTTTCATCAGTCAAGAAGAGACGATTGATAAAATCTGTACTTAGGATTGTGGATTTGTCTGTATCTCCACTTGGGGTGTCAATTTTTACTTCATGTGCTTTGAAACTCTGTCATTAAGAGCATAACCATTTAGGGTTCTTATGCTTCTTGATAAATTAACTTTTGTATTTCTATATAATAAACTTCTTTATCTCTCATAATCTATTTTGGAGTCTATATTGTCTGTATAATCACTCCAGCCAGCTTTCCTGTGGTGATTTTTTTACATCATATATTGTATTCCGTCCTTTCACTATCAAGCTGTTTGTGTCTTTAGATTTTATTTGCATCTTTTATAGACATCATTTAGTTGCATCTTCCAATTTTACTGAGTCTGACTTTTAATCAGAATGTTTGGTCCATTTACATGGGATTTAATGATTGATATGACTGTGTTTAAGGTCATCATTTTGTTTTCTATTTCCTCCTGTCTTTGATCCTTTCTCTTTTTCTTTTATCGTCTGGATAAAGCAGATAGCTTACTGCTCTAACTCCCCTTTTGACTTTATATTTCTATCTCTTCATTTTTAAGTAGTTGCTCTAGAGATTACAATATAAATTCTTAACTTGTCACTGTCTTGATTTCACATTATATCATTTCACATTTTATAGAACAAACTCATGCCAGCTATCTTTTTATTTATTTAATTTGATGTAGTGTTCCATGATTCATTGTTTGCGTATAACACCCAGTGCCCCATTCAATACGTGCCCTCTTTAATACCCATCACCAGGCTAACCCATCCCCCCACGCCCCTCCCCTCTAGAACCCTCAGTTTGTTTCTCAGAGTCCATAGTCTCTCATGATTCGTCTCCCCCTCTGATTCCCGCCCCCCTTCATTTTTCCCTTCCTACTATCTTCTTCTTTTTTTTTAACATATAATGTATTATTTGTTTCAGAGGTACAGGTCTGTGATTCATCAGTCTTACACAATTCACAGTGCTCACCATAGCACATACCCTCCCCAAGGTCTATCACCCAGCCACTCCATCCCTCCCACCCCCCACCACTCCAGCAACCCTCAGTTTATTTCTTGAGATTAAGAATTCCTCATATCAGTAAGATCATATGATACAGGTCTTTCTCTGATTGACTTATTTCGCTTAGCATAATACCCTCTAGTTCCATCTACATCGTTGCAAATGGCAAGATTTCGTTTTTTTTATGTCATGCCAGCTATCTTGCCCCACTTATTTTTTGTTTTTGTTGTTATGTACATTACATCTACATATCTTATATAGTCCACGTTTATTTTTATGTTTCTATTCTTGTTTTAAATAGTTAATTGACTTTAAGGAATTTAAGAAAACATAGAAAAAATCATCTTTTATTTTTATTCATGTATTTACCATTTCAAGTGCTAGTCCTTTCTTTCTGTAGAATTTGATATCCATGTGGTATCCTTTCCCTTCAGGCTGAAGAGTGCCCTTTAGTGTTTTGTTTTTGTTTTTGGTAGTCCAAGTTTGTTTTTGACAAATTGTCTCCGATTTCAGTATTCAAAAAAAATCCTTATTTGTCTTTATTTTGAAAGGTAATTTCACAGGATATAGAATTCTACATGGGAAGAATTCTCTCAACACTTAAAGTTGTTATGCCATTTTATTCTGGTTTCCATTATTCTGATGGTAAATAACCTTTCAATATCGTTATACATAATGTGTATTTTTCTTCTCTTGCTTTTAATGCTTTTCTTTTTATTAATGCTTTTCCAAAGTTTGACGATGTTATGCCTAGGTAGAATTTATTTTGTATTTGCTTGGCATTTCCTGAGCTTCTTAGATATGTAAGTTCCTCTTTTTGGTTAAATTTGGAGTTTTTATTGCCATATTTCTTCAGAAATTTTGTACTAATTTCTCCTGATATTCCAATCATGTGTGTATTAAATTATTTCAGAGTGTCTCACCAATTATTAAGTTTTATTTACTTCCCCCTCTGTTGACTAATATTTACCTGTCTTCCACTTCACTAATACTCTCTTCCATCATGTCTAATCTGCTGTTTGTTTCAGATTGTGCATTTTTTTTATTTCTAAGATTTCCGTCTATGGCCATACCACCCTGAATGAGCCCGATCTCGTCTAAGATTTCCATGTAGTTTATTTTTATACTTTTCAAATATTCTCTGAAAACCTCCACTTCTAATTTTTTCCTATAAAATTTTAAAATATATTTATCAGTTATTTTAAAGTATTTGCCTAATAATTCCAACATCTAGATTGTTAGTACATGTGTTTCTATTGAATAAATTTTCTCTTGATTGTGGGTCACATTTTCCTAACTTTTTCACATGCCCATTATTATTGTGCACTGTAAATAAAGGATGAGACATTGGAGACTCTGCCTTTTGTTATCTTACTCTGAAGACTATTAAGTTTAGTTATTTTAGGCAGTTAAAACATTTCTTTTTTTTTTTTAATAAGATTTTTACTTATTTCTTTGACAGAGAGAGACACAGTGAGAGAGGGAACATAAGCAGGGGGAGTGGGAGAGGGAGAAGCAGGCCTCCCGCTGAGCAGGGAGCCCGATGTGGGGCTCGATCCCAGGACCCTGGGATCATGACCTGAGCTGAAGGCAGACGCCCAATGGCTGAGCCACCCAGGGGCCCTGGCAGTTAAAACATTTCTAACATGTCATTCCCAACCTTTCATAATTTGGTTTTATGTTTTGTTAGGGTGGGTCTATTTTATTTTCACTATTATTTTTAAGATGAATGTATTATTTTTGGCTTTACTCCTAATGCTTTACTAGAGTTTACTCCTCAGGTTCACTTTTTTTTTTTTTTTTGCATTTCAGTGGAAAGACTAATATTTTTAAAGTCCTGCTAATATTGTCCTCCAAACTCTTAAATCCCTGAGGTGGGCCACACTTACAATCTCTGCTCACTTCTTTCAGTCTTCTAATTATTAACTCCTTCTCATATCCTTATAATCTCACTTGTACATGCCTAATTATCAGCCAATCATTTGAAGGATGTTTATTTGGAGATTTGGGGCTTCCTTCTTGGTGCTTCCTTTTTTCGTGTATTTCTTCTACAATTCCAGGCTTACTGGTTTCTCCCATCTCTGTCCCCCTTTTTTTTTCTTTTTTTTAATTATGTTATGTTAATCACCATACATCATTAGTTTTTGATGTGTTCCATGATTCATTGTTTGCATATAACACCCAGTGCTCCATTTAGTACGTGCCCTCTTTAACCCATCACCAGGCTAACCCATCTCCCCTCCCCTCCCCTCTAGAACCCTCAGTTTGTTTCTTAGAGTCCATAGTCTCTCATGGTTCCTTGTCCCCTGACTTTTAAATCCAAAACCACTGCAACTATCTGCTTGAGTTCTAGCTGCCTCACATGTTGGTTGGTGTTGCCATCAGTGGGAGATGTTATATACAGATGCATTTCATCTAAAGCGATTCTCTTCTTTCAAGAGTCCAATCCTTTCCAATTTCTTCCTCTTTTTGGTTACTTTTGTGTGCCTTTACATAGTTGTTTTTAAATGTTCCTCAGGATTTAGAAGTGTTATCTATGGGAAAGTTAGTTCAATTAAAACGATTCCCTCATCTCCAGAACCTGAATCATTCTATGTGGTTGTCCAGTTGTGATTCTGTCTTTACTTCTTTTGTGTATGTGTATGTGTGTGTGTGTATGAATCTTTCTCTACTCCTGCCCTCTCCTCTCACTCTCTCAATAATAATTGTTAAATTTATGCACAGTGAAGAAATATTTTTTAAAGAACTATATTATAAACTAGAGGATATGGAAGGGTATAAAAGCCATTCTGTATTAGAATCTTTGCAATTTATTCAGTCATTAAGAAAAAAAAATATCTTGAGCAACAACTATGTAGTGAGGACTATGCTAAATAATATAGATATTGAATTAAAGAGCTATAGACAGGAATGAATTAATTATAATACCATAAAATCAATGATATATTAAATCTATAAATCAGATGTCAAATATCATTTTATGTGTGATTCTTTTTTTATACCTGAGATATTTCTGAGATATAAGCATGCTTCACAGTTGCTACTCCTTTTACCATCTGAGATATGTTAAAAAAAATCAGTTTCCAAGGACCTAGCCTGAGAGATTTGGAGATTTTATAATGTTTGTGTATTAAGCTCCCTGGTTGATTCTGACTTATAGCTAAGTTTGGGAACCACTGTTTCTTATCAGATATGCATATTAGGATGCTTTTGCCCAGTGGCTAGGAAAACTTATTTCCCATCTATAGTGAGCAAAGGAATATTCTCCATGTCTGTTTCTTAGTTGTGTGTTGCAAGGTATCTCTGCCCTTGAGCTAAAAGACTTTGGTAACCCTCATTCTGATATTACAAAATTATGTGCCACAGTAATGCCTTATATTTTTTCTAGAAGACTCAATAGATCACACAAAAGAATTCTTGGATAATTGTCTATAAATTAGAAGAATAGAAAGGCCCAGTATGTATGAATGTAGTGACCTTATCTGTATTATGACTGGCTAGTCATAAGCTATATACACATTTTAGATGAATGAATGATTTAATTTAGCATTTATTCAACAAATATCTGTATTGCATTTACTACAGTGGATACAAACTACGCTGGCTGATGGCATTGGCAAATAAAATGAAAGAAACATTTTCTTTTTTTTTTTTAAGATTTTATTTATTTATTTGAGAGAGAGAGAAAGACAGAGAGCACAAGATGGGGGAGGGTCTGAGGGAGAAGCAGACTCCCTGTGGAGCAGGGAACCCGATGCAGGACTCAATCCTGGGACTCCTGGATCATGACCTGAGCCGAAGGCAGTTGCTTAACCAACTGAACCACCCAGAGGCCCAAAAGAAACATTCTCTGCCTTCAAAGAACTTTCACTCTAGTGATAAAGTTTTTATGCTGCCATGTGAGGAAAGAAATATGTCTGCGAATTTGCCATCTTTTCTTCTACAAAGCTCATCTCCTTAGATGTATGCGATTGTATTTAGTGGAGGATACTTCTTTCTACATATGTATGAAAGGCTAATTCCTGATCAGTCAGCTGGTCAAAGGCTAGGATTATTCTATACTTTTTCTATAGAGTCGAGAGAAAGTAAAGTGTGTTGGAAAAGGATGTTTATGAATAAGAAATGTTTTGGTTTTGCTTTTATTTTCACTGTTTTCATATACACTGTGGAATTCTCTTTCCTACTTCTCCATTTCATTGCTGGAATCAAAATCATGTTAAAATAACTGTTACAGTTAAGGTGATGTCTTCATTTGAATTTTGGTATTTCACAAGCAACCTAGACTATAAAGGTGGCAGCTGTTTTTTGTGTTTTTTTTGCCTGAAATCTTTCTGCCAAAATTGACATCCTATCCTGTGACTCAAAGAAGGAGGTGTGCTTTGATTATTGGCTAAAGAACTTTGAAGAGAAAGCATTGTGGTGCATAAGGGAATTACACCAACAAATTGGCAAAAGAGGCTCAAAAATGAGTGGAGGAATTCACGCCAGGAGGCATGAGGCACTCTGAAGAAATAATTACATAAGAATCTTTTCTTAACAGCATTTAATCAAGTATTTAATCATACTCGGGATTTCCATTTTTTTAAATATATTAAGCAACATTGTTTTAAATATGATACCAAAAGCACAAGCATCCAAAGGAAAAAACAGATAAATTGCACTTCATAAAAAATAAAAACTTTTTTTTTTGACCTTCAAAGTTACTCTGACTTTTTTTTATTATGTTATGTTAATCACCATACATTACATCATTAGTTTTTGATGTAGTGTTCCATGATTCATTGTTTGCGTATAACACCCAGTGCACAATTCAGTATGTGCCCTCTTTAATACCCATCACCAGGCTAACCCATTCCCCACCCCCCTCCCCTCTAGACCCCTCAGTTTGTTTCTCAGAGTCCATAGTTTCTCATGGTTTGTCTCCCCCTCTGATTCCCCCCCTTCAGTCTTCCCTTCCTGCTATTTTCTTTTTTTTTTTTTTAACATATAATGTATTATTTGTTTCAGAGGTACAGGTCTGTGATTCATCAGTCTTATGCAATTCACAGTGCTCACCATAGTGCATACCCTCCCCAATGTCTATCACCCAGCCACCCCATCCCTCCCACCCCCCACCACTCCAGCAACCCCTCAGTTTATTTCCTGAGATTAAGAATTCCTCATATCAGTGAGATCATATGATACATGTCTTTCTCTGATTGACTTATTTCGCTCAGCATAATACCCTCCAGTTCCATCCACATCGTTGCAAATGGCAAGATCTCATTCCTTTTGATGGCTGCATAATATTCCATTGTATATATATACTACATCTTCTTTATCCATTCATCTGTTGATGGACATCTTGGCTCTTTCCATAATTTGGCTATTGTGGACATTGCTTCTATAAACATTGGGGTGCACGTACCCCTTCGGATCCCTACATTTGTATCTTTGAGGTAAATACCCAGTAGTGCATTTGCTGGACCATATGGTAGCTGATATTTTTTTGTGGGAATTAAATGGAAATCCCAATTCCCACAAAAAAATATCACACTTTTATTGATGTCCTCTTTGTAAGATTTACTTTAAAAAATGGACATATATGAGGAGCACCTGAGTGGTGTAGTTGGTTAAGCCTCCAGCTCTTGGTTTTGGCTAAGGTTCTGATGTCAGGGTCATGATCTCAGGGTCATGAGATTGAGCTATGTGTCAGGCTTTGCAGTGCAGAGTCTGCTTGGGATTCTCTCTCCCTCCCCAATTGCCCCTCCCGCTTGTGCTCTCTCTCTCTCTAAGACAAATAAATCTTTAAAAAATAAATAAAAATAAGAAATGGACACATATGAGATTTTAATGGACATATAATAGGATGAAGCTGTCAATTGTTTATTTCTAATTTTCCTGAATTTTTTTTGTTGTTTCTTTAAAAATTGCATTATAGGTAATATTTGAGTTTCCTGTAACTCTTTCAAGAAATTTCAGGGGAGGCTAGTTTGAATTTAAGACATAGACCTAATTGACAAAAGACTACTAAGTCTCAGTTACAGCCTTGATGGTGAAGGCGTCACATGATGGAAATATCTGGTTTTTCTCTCTAAAAAAAATTAAACACTCAGACAGCTAGAACTTTATAACACTTCAATGGTGGTATGTCATTGTTATGCTACATTAGATTTTAAAATCTCAATGCTGGTATCATTTCTAAGAGATTCTAACACTATAATCTTTAAAACACAAATAAGGTTATGACAATAACATTTCCATGATAAACTAATACAAAAATCTGAAAAATAATTTACATTATTCCTTATGAGTGTACAATCAACTTTCATTAATAGAAAATAAGGCTTATTCTCTAAAACCAGCTTGAAAGCAAGGGCTGTCTACCCATATCCTTTAGAAAAGAATTTCCATTAAAAAAATGTAAACATAAGTCACTCTTAAATGTATTCAAAGTCTAAATTTAAATATTAAAGTTAAATACTAAACTTACTAAAAAAAAGTCCAAGACTGAACATAAAATACATGTATGCTAATATTTAGAATAACATTTGGCTTTATGATAAGCCATAATGTTACACAAAATTACTGCCACTTAGGATTGATTATATGATGTTGAGAAAATGGTCATTTTGACTGTTATTAATTACTGTTATCTGTCAGAGGATGTCATAATGCAAAGCAGTGACTTTGTGTCATTCTAAACATTGCCTACTTAATGAAATTTAGTAGGCATATAAGATTAGGAAATGTCTAGTTTAACTACTAAAGCTATTTTAATCAAGTGTTTTCTGCCCCGGAGTATTTGTGAAACAATAAGTAAATGAGAATATTATTAAAACCAATAGTTTAAATTCATTTGGGCAGCTCTTCATTGTGATTTAAGGCAGTTCTGAATTAAAAGATTTTATTTCTGCTATGACTCTAACATCTCATCTTTTTTTTTTTTTTTTAATAAGCAAGTAAGTTTATCTGAATGACAATGAAAGTTCCAATTTAGGCCCAAATTATTCAGCATTATTAGACAAGTTTGTTTAGATAGTTTTGGAAGTTTTTAGTTATATCCAATCTATCTTCCCTCATAGGGACCTAATTGGGTTTCATGTAATGTGTTGCATAAATGAATACAAATTCCTGTCAATTTTTCCTCTAAAATATATCTCAGATCTATTTCTCTTCATATCTACTACCACTGTTCTGGTTTATTGATATAGTTTTCTGAATGGTCTCCTTAGCACTTTTGTTTGACTCAGTATGAAGTATCCAGAATTTCTTCTGAAAACATTTTTGATACATTTGTGATCATATTACTCTTTCTGTAGTTGCTTCCCTTTTCCCTAGGAATTAATTAGAAAATTATACTGTGCTACTGAGGATTCTTACTACCTCATCATGTATCACAGGTTAGCTCCAATCACATTGATCCTTTTTTTCCCCCCCTCAAAAAATCCACTGTCCTTTCCAACACATAACCTTGGTTTTTGTTTTATTCTTGCCCTGAAAAATTCTTTCTCTGCTGTAGTATAGTTACTCCTTTCCTCTTCAGATTATCTTACATGTCAACTTTCCAGAAAGATCCTTTGTGACTACTGTATGCACAATGCATTTCTGTTTTTATACTTTTTCCTTTTCTCCCTAGCCCCCATGATGCTGTTATTCTCTGTCACCCTACCAGGGACATCTCATTGCCAAATCCAGGGATTCTGACCCCCCTGGATTCTATGTGAATGACACCTTTGGACCCAAGTATGTACATATAATGAAAGAAGCATAGTTCTCCCGTGGAGATGTGCAGCTCATGCTGTACTAGTCAGGATCCTGTTAGATTTGCACATACAACTGGTTGTATTTTATTTTATTTTATTTTATTTTTTTAAAGATTTTATTTATTTATTTGAGAGAGAGAGAATGAGAGAGACAGCACATGAGAGGGGGGAGGGTCAGAGGGAGAAGCAGACTCCCTGCCGAGCAGGGAGCCCGATGTGGGACTCGATCCAGGGACTCCAGGATCATGACCTGAGCCGAAGGCAGTCGCTTAACCAACTGAGCCACCCAGGCGCCCCGCAACTGGTTGTATTTTAAATAACTATAATTCTGCATTTACTTGTTTACTCTGGCTCTTTTATCAGCCTGGAAACTCCTTAAGATCAAGAGTCATATCTGTTTACCTTTGTATAAACAGGCGTTGCTTGTAGAAAGCCCTCATTAAATATTTGTTAGATGGATGAATGAATGAAATAACAAGTTGATAGAGATAACATATAGAAAAGAGCAAGATGGAAAATTTCTTTTTCATTCCTGAAAAATGACAGTTTGTCTTTCTTTCTGTGGAAGTAAATGTGAAGGTCCTTCAGAACATAACATTAGAAACTTGACTAACCCACTATTTAAAAATTTGATCCTAGACAGTCTTTCTCCCAGAGCTCTGTCTCCTAAACATTATATTTAAAAGCCTGAAAAGATTTTTTTAATTCTTTCTTTGATTTTATTTTTTCTAGTTTTATTGAGATATAATTGACATAGCATTGTAAAATTTTAAGGTATACAACATAATGATTTGACATTTGTATATTTTGTGAAATGATCACCACAATAAGTTTAGTTAATATCCACCACCTCACAAATGACAAATTCACAGGGTGCCTGGGTGGCTCGGTTGGTTAAGCATCTGCCTTCAGCTCAGGTCATGGTCCCAGGATCCTAGGATTGAGCCCCACAGCTGGCTCCCTGCTCAGTGGGGAGTCTACTTCTCCCTCTCCCACTATCTCTCCTCACAACTCATGCTCTCTCTCACTCTCTTGCTCTCTTGCACACACTCTCTCTCTAGTAAATAAAATCTTTAAAATAAATAAATTCTATTTTCTCTTGTGATGAGAGCTTTTAAGATCTCTTTTAGCAACTTACAAGTATGCAATACAATATTATTAATCATAATCACCTTGTTGTACATTACATCCCCAGAACTTATTTGTCTTATAACTGGAAGTTTGTACCTTTTGATCACTTTTACCCATCTCCTTCACCCTCTACCCCCCCACTTCTGGCAAACACAAATCTGATCTCTGTTTCTATGAGTTTGTGTTTTGTAGATTACACATATAAATGAGATCACAACTATTTGTCTTTCCCTGATTTATTTCCCTTAGCATAATGCCCTCAAGTTCCATTCATGTTGTCACCAATGTCACAAATGCCTTATTTTTATGGCTGATTTTAAATTTCTTAAAGATTAACCTAAGATACTCCAGGCAAAAATTCTAAAGTAGAAGTCATCCAAAGAGGAATGTTAAGTGGGAATTAAATTCAATATAAATACATTTTCCAGGGTTTGATTTTAATTTTGGTGACAATAATTTCAATCTGCTGTGTGGAAAATTTTGACAAATGGCAAAAGACTTAGGGAGCCATTTGTATTAAGAAACACACACGCATACCTACACACAACACACACAAATATTTCTTGGCCAGGCCAAGAATAGATAATGGTAATACTAGTGGCTAGGTAAATATCCTTCCAGTATTATTTTTTTATTCTGTATTTTTGATGTTTTTATACCTTTATTGTGTGGGACATTGATGTTTGTTAAATTAACTCTCATTGTTTGGAAAAGGACACTTTGGTTGAAAAATTTAACTACTGAGAAACATTTTAAGTAGTTAACAAAAAGGGATAAGAAAAAGGATAATATGTCCCCTTACAGCAGTAAATAAAAACTCCCTGCCAATTTTATTTAAGCTTTATTATTCATCATTACCATGTGCAGAATTTTGGCAAGGCTTAACAATTTTTACGTATCTACCTTACACAATAAACATTTATAGCAAACTATCTCCTATCAGCTGGAGTTAATTCAATTTAACTTGGTCGGTAAAGTGGTAGTTTCCCACTGGAAACATCTTAGGCACAGAGTAAGCAGAGGGGAACAATGATAAAGCACATTTAAGTTCAAATTAATTCTGAGCCATCTAGAGGTAGAGCCATGTAATAGTCCAGAGATGGCAAACTATCCCCTAGGGCCAAAAGCAGCCTACCTCCTGTTTTCATAAAAAACAAAAGCAGAAAACACAACCACCCCAAAACAGAAAGCAAACAAACAAAACATCTATCTATAGCTAATAGATATGTAGATATTGGGGAAAAAAGCCATATTCATTTGTTTATGCCTTGCCTAGGGCTGCTTTTGCCCTCCAGTGGCAATATTGAATAGCTGTGACAAACACTATCTGGCCCCAAAGCTTAAAATATTTACTATTTAGTCCTTAAAGAAAAGTTTTCCAACCCCTGTCCTATTCTGACTTTTATGTCAAATGACACTGGATACTTCAATAATATCTTCTGTTAAGAATTTTCCATGGGCTCTGCATGTTGTTACAGGGCTTAAAAGTGACATCTCCCATTTGTTGCACTAAGACCGCCATCAGCTAAAACGGTGTGGGGGTCTCTTGATTGGATTGGGGGGCCACCAAATGGGGGATGACCTGATTGGGAGGCTTGTGGCGTGGGTGGTAAAAGAATTCACCTGAGGCAGAACAAAGGAGATAGAAGTTTATTGAATACACCGCAAGGAAGTGGCAGGCAGTACTGCAATGGAGAGACTGTCTGCCAGGAGGCAGTGGTGGGGGGCCGTAGTTAAGGGGGAAAAGTGAGGAGGTATGGGAACATATGGAATTTTCCTTTATTGTACCTGTGTCTGGGTGTAAGTAAGCCATTGGTCACCTAAGGCTTATGGATATTTTGAGGTGGGTCGCTTAATGGGCCTGTTTGTATTCAGCCAGGGGATTGGGGTCACTGTGGGCCCTACTACCATACTCAGGTTTCCATTGTTCAAGTTGGTTGCCTTTAACCAGCCTCCACAAGCCATCTAAACAACCTGAAAGAGTGAATCATCTTTCAAAAGGCCTATTTTCACCTACCTCCATGTGTGACAGCACTGAATCTAGAACACTGATAAAGAATGAACTGGGTCAGGAATAGTTGACAGTGTTTGAAATGAAAATCAGTGCCAGGTGGGAGTTCAGTAAACACATGGAAATTTGGGCCTTCACAGATCCCCCATACTCAGAAATATGGTTTGGAGAGAGCAATACATCAGACACAGGTAGATAGAGGAAGCTGGGATAAAGTCATCTCAGGAATTGCACATCCAGGTGAGAATAAAAAGACTAAAGGAAGGCCCTGCAAGGGGCTGGACATTCAGAGAGAAAACCAAGAAATAAGACCTCATGGAAACAAAGTACAAGAGACAATGTGAGGTGAAATAAATGGGAGCTGCTAGAGCAGTCTTGTTACTGTTGACCGAGAAAGAACTTACAGACAATTGAAACAAATAGACATTTATTTGGGCAATTAGAATTTCAATTCAGGAAACACAGATTTATGTAGAAACCTGACTCTTGTTTCAAGAAAGACAGAGGGGGCAGGGCGAGGGGATGGGAGGAGTTATAAGGGTGGAAGTCATGAGTGCCTTTCTCATTTAGGTCTTCTGTGCAAAACAGGGATTGACAGGAGGTTGACTGGGATTGGTTGCAAATAAAGATATATAAATATATAAAAGATATGCAAATAAAAGATTGGAACTTGTCAGAGGTTAGCTCCTTTTGAAGTGAAGAATGAAATGATTCAGGTGTCAAGTTGAGGAGGGAGTGAAGTCCACACTGAGGGCTTACATCTGGCAAAAAGTTCGTGGTTCCTGAGGAGAACTTGCATGAATTCTTCTTCTCTTATGGCCTCCCAAACCTATTTTATTTTTTATTTATTTATTTTTTAAAGATTTTATTTACTTATGAGAGAGAGCGAGAGAGAGAAAGCACGAGTTGTAGGGGGACAGACTCCCCACCAAGCAGGGTGCCCTGCCGGGGGCTTGATCCCAGGACCCCGAGATCATGACCTGAGCCGAAGGCACACACTTAACCGACAGAGCCACCCAGGTGCCCCCTCCCAACCCTATTTTAAAAGATACTTTCTTCGCTGTGCTTGCTTGCTCCATTTTGAAATGTCATTTTACATTACTGAGGCTCCCACAATGAAAAGGCCGAATCAGGAACTTAGGACGGGCAAGCCTCTGATGCTGTTGGTCATTTTCCAAACAGCATTCTTGCCTTGCATTGCCCTCACACAAGAGGCACCCTCTCTCCCACTCAGCTAGTAGCTCCTTCAGACCTTGCCTGTTTGCATCCTTACTCTCCTCTTTACCCATTCTTAGAACTAGTTGTCCTTTGAATTAACTAGCCAGTGACTTGAAACCACTTTGGCGACCTGACTACAGCTGAGTCGGAATGACATTTGGTCTCTTAGCTTTGATTTGTTTTGGATCTTCCATTCAGTATTCTGACTTGAATTCAGTCGTGAATGATGGGGACACTTGTTTTTACCCTTTATTTTTCCATACTTGCTTCATCTATAATAGAACTGTGATTCTTGATTCTAACAGGTCTGATGTCCATCTTCAATAACTTTGTGATATAAAGTCCCCTTTAGAGTTCTAATGGAATTCACAAAGATTATTAAGCACTTACTCGTATTACTTTAAAATCAATATAATGTCCTAACAGTAATTGACAAAAGTAATAAAAAATATGGCTATAATTGCCATTCAATATGCAAATGCCTTGGCATAGGTACATTAGAAAATGTAGTGATATGACCATATGCTTGTTCATTTAGATAAAATGAATATTAATGAATCAGCCATAAATTCAAATTGATGGTTATATTGATGACTCAAATACCCAAAACTGGCATTGCTACTCATGCTGTGATTTTTCTTTTCTTTCTTTTTTTTTTTTTAAAGATTTTATTTATTTGACAGAGAAAAGGACAGCCAGAGAGGGAACACAAGCAGGGGGAGTGGGAGAGGGAGAAGCAGGCTTCCCACGGAGCAGGGAGCCTGATGCGGAGCTAGATCCCAGGACTCTGGGATCATGATGTGAGCAGAAGGCAGATGCCTAATGACTGAGCCACCCAGGCACCCCTCATGCTGTGATTTTTCTAAAAGTGAACAACTCATGTTAAAATTACAAGCAAAATAAAATGCAATATCCTGTCTATGTGGTATTATATTCCTTGAAAATTTAATGAAAATTAAAACTTACATAAACTACTGTGGGTTTAAAGGCTATATAGAGAGGTGTTTTAGGATTGTACTTCTATGACCTGTTCTATATATTAATAAATATGCACAAATATATTTGAAACTGCTGTGGAATGCAAGGTAATGTTTTGTCATATGGGATATTCCAAGAGTACTATAGAGATACTAGCATCCTTGCCTATTACTTCCCTACCCTTGACAGTGGTGCCCTCCTCACTGTGACAATAAAAAATACCCTGAGGACATTGTGCCCCATTAAGGTAGAATGAGGAGCAAAGAACATGGATTCCCTGCTCAGCCATCCTGTGTTTCCTGCTCCTATCTTCATGCTATAGTTTTGGATTCCTAACTAAAAGAGATTCACTATGGATAATAAGAATCCTGGGAAAATTTCAGAAGTAAACTGATATTTCTGGCATAATAATCTATTTCTAAGGCTTAAGTTTACTAGGGATTGAAGGTAGAGACAAGAGAAGGGTTAATTATGACTGGAGGAAATACATCAGTAAGAATCAGGACAGGTCTGGGATATGAGGTGGTGTGGCCATGTAAGTTTATGTAGACAACTATTTCATAATTGTTGACATAATACTAAGGTCAACATTAGGCTTAGAGTAGGTGCTCAATAGATATTCATCAATCATTAACCAGTGATTTTAGATGAAAGAGGCAGAATGGTGGTTGACAACTTCTTTGGTTTTTATTTAGAATTTCTGTTCAAATATTGATAATGAGGGGTGGCTCAGTGGGTGAAGTGGCTGACTCTTGATTTTGGCTCAGGACATGATCTCAGGGTCCTGGAATCAAGCCCTGCATCAGGCTCCCCACTCAGGGGGGAGTCTGCTCAAGGATTCTCCCTCTCCCTCTGCCCCTCCTCCTGCTCACACGTGCTCACTTTCTCTCTAAAATAAATAAATCTTTAAAAAAAAAAGACATTGATAATGATACTAATAGCCCAAGAACAACTAATACATTTTCCAGGAGATGTTGAAGATTATATTCATGAATTTGCCTCCTATTTAAATTCTGATTAGAAAACAAATATAGATAAGTTTATTTCTGTTTCATGCCTGAAGCATGGGTGTTATCAGCAAAAAGTGAGGTTTCAGAGGTGAAATACAAAATGGTAAAATTCCAACATACTTGTGAAATTCAAGAGGACTTTACTGATTAATCTACTTCTGAAACCTGAAATAAATGCATAACACAGACATAACAGAACAAGCAAATGGTATGTGAATTGGAAACTGAAATACAGGATAATTCATGGATTTATAATATCTTTATCTGTGGAACTTTCTTCTGAAAAATTAACCAGTCTTTATGATCTATTTTCCTCCTACTTTTATCCTTATCCTTACCACACATGTTAAATCCTAAATATTTTCCCAATTTTTCCCAAATAATGTCTCTTTGTGGGAAGTTTTCTTTTTAATTCTGCCAGCTTTACTATCAGTTTCAGCATTTCAACTATGTCTCATAGTATGAAGTACAGTTAGAAAAGCTTATTTTAAAAGTTCACACAAAGGATGTCTATTGAAGTCATCGGGATGATCAGAGATTGTGAACTTTAGTTTTCAATGGCATATCACTACTCTTCCTAAAAGATCAAAAAGATAATACCCAAGAGAATGTAACATATTAGTAGGTAAAAGGGACAGGTATCATGGAAACCCATGTTGTAGACATTTGGCCACACCTCCTTTAAATATACTGTGGAGTACCATCTGACGATTAGGCAAGAAATGGACAAAGCAAAAAGAAAAGCTAGTCCTGAGTCTTTCAGTCAGACCTGGGATAAATCACTTAACACATATCCATTTCCTTGTTTTTAAAATGACAAAATGTTTTTCTTCTCTCAGAAAATTGAGTAACTAGTCTTCTTTAAATGAGGCTTTTAAGTCTTATTTTATTAATAAAGTATTATTTTTCTTCTAAGAATAATGATTCTGCAGCACATATCCCCCAAACCACTATCCATCAGGAAGGGAGAAAGCATTCATAATGGTTGCCTTTATTTCAAATGATTTATTGTTAATGCTGAATATATTTCTTAATGACTCCATGGCTTGAACAGTGCTGTGAAACCACAAAACTTGACATTTGAAATTTATTTTTCTATTCAGATGAAATTTCAAGTATGCTGCAAGCTATTTAGGTGTAGGCAAAGCCCTTTGTTCCTATTTAGACCCTTTACAAACTTTGAAAAATATATCACCACCTCTCCAACATGAAATAGTCTCCAGCTGGGAAATTATGTTAGAGCAAAACATGGGTACTGAGTCAGGTTGAAAAGCTGGCTACAGAAATGACCTAGGAACTTTATGAGGCCACACACAAGAAAGACATTGACACTAGAGAATTTGGATAAAACTGGATATTACTAGTCAGAATGACATCAGACTTGGACATGAGAGAGAAGCAACAATTCTCATGAAAATTGTCTGCAAAGGATAAAGCTAATAAAAAATAGGAAAATAAAAAAAAAAGAAAGAAACAGAAGAGGTCTGGACATTTGTAGATTTAAACACTTAATTGGCTGGCTCCTGGGCATTCCTTTCATAGAAAACAGTTGACTGCTCAGTGGGGAGCCTGCTTCTCCCTCTACACCTCCCCCTGCTTGTGATCTCTCTCTCAAATAAATAAATCTTTTTTTTTTTTTTTTTTTTAAGATTTTATTTATTTGTCAGAGAGAGAGAAACAGAGGCAGGCAGAGGGATAAATAAAATCTTAAAAAAAAAGTTTCCTGTACACGACTGGACCCACTTAAAATCTTTTATATAATCTTTTAAAGATTCTAGTGGGCAGCTGCAGAGATCTAGTCATCTTGCAGCACCCAACACAAGATAAGCCTCATCAATAAGTTGGTTAGTTTGTTATGTCTACCACCTACCAATCTGGAGTGACCTGCTTCTTTCTTCAGTCTCTTCCTGTTCTCAGCATATGGGATCTGATTTCAGATCATACCTGGGAAGCTCCGGGGAAGTTGTGAACTAACAAAAAGCAATTAGAGTTATCTAATAGAAGAATTGCTTGAGAAATCATCATCCAAACCCACATTAACTTAATTTGCTGTTTAGTAAAATTAATGAAGATATTTTGTATGAACTTGGTGAACCAGGGACAGGTAAGCTCTTGGACTAGAAATGGTATAAAAGCAGCAAGCACAGCCTGAGAATCCTGCACTGTACCTGATAAAAGATTATATAAAAGATTTTAAGTGGGTCCAGTCGTGTACAGGAAACTTTTTTTTTAAGATTTTATTTATCCCTCTGCCTGCCTCTGTTTCTCTCTCTCTGACAAATAAATAAAATCTTAAAAAAAAAAAAAAGATTATTTGAGAGAGAGATCACAAGCAGGGGGAGGTGTAGAGGGAGAAGCAGGCTCCCCACTGAGCAGGGACCCCGATGCAGGACTCGATACCAGGACCCTGAGATCATGACCTGAGCTGAAGGCAGATGCTTAACTGACTGACCCACCCAGGTGCCCCATGTATAGGGAACCTTAACTAGCTTCAGTCATGTACTCAGTTCAGATACTTTCAACGCCACATTTCTATCTCAAGGCTGTATCCTTGGATCAGCTTCTGGGAATGGGAAAGGCAAGCAGAACACACATTCCAAGGACAGGGGAGTTTGGGGTGCAGGAAGACTCCAGTTGCCCAGGGCCAGCTCATAGATCAATTGGTGGTCATGTCTTCTTGATGACTTTCTCCAGCACTTTTATGTTTTTCTTTCCCATTACACACACATGTTCATACTGATTTTTACATTTGGTCTCATTTTGATCCAAATTTCGAAGAAATGAAAGGAAACCATACCTTTAAGAAGATTTAGAAAAAGAAATTGGATCTTAATTCTTCCAAGTGATTTTCACACAATGTAAAAGGGAGCAATGAGAATCTCTGTATTAGGTATTAAAAAGGACTTTAAAGTAATCATTATAAAGACCAGTTTTACTGGCTTTGAGGATTAATGGTATGTATTTGTATTGATTTAGGTTTCATGTTACCAACAGAACTAAATAGGAAGTTACAAAATGTGTACTAGTAATTATTCAGTAACAATCTTCTCTTCTATAAAAAGCTGTGCATAGAAAAATACTGAGCTGAGTGAGAGCATCTTGGGGCTCTGTTTCTCATTCTGTCAGAAAATAACAGAACAATATTGAATAAGTCACCTTCCTCGACTGGCTGATTTTAATATTCAGCTCTAACCTTCCTCATTATTGATTATAGCTTATTATATGTATATGAATATACTTCTGTATAAGAAATGTGACCTCTATTGGAAGATCTAAGAACTAGAGTCATGTGTTCTCTACCTTATAGTACAGAATTAGTCACATTAGAAAAAATGCAGGTGTTTTCTTTTTCAACATTACTTTGGCTATTCAGGGTGTTTTCTGGTTTCATACAAATTTTAGGATTGTTTGCTCCAGCTCTATGAAAAATGCTGATGGTATTGAATGCATTGAAATTGTAGATTGCTTTGGGTAGCATAGACATTTTAACAATATTTGTTCTTCCAACCCATGAGCATGGAATGTTTTTCCATATCTTTGTGCCTTCCTCAATTTCTTTCATAAATGTTCTTTTATAGTTTTCAGAATATAGATCCTTTACCTCTTTGGTTAGATTTATTCCTAGGTATCTTATGGTTTTTGGTGCAATTGTAAATGGGATTGATTCCTTGATTTCTCTTTCTTGTTTCATTGTTAGTGTATAGAAGTGCAACTGACTTCTGTGTATTGATTTTATATCCTACAACTTTGCTGAATTCCTGTATGAGTTCTAGCAATTTTAGGGTGGAGTCTTTGGGTTTTCTACATAGAGTATTATGTCATTTGTGAAGAGTGAGAGCATGACTCCTTCTTTGCTGATTTGGATGCCTTTCATTTCTTTTTGTTGTCTGATGGCTGAGGCTAGGACTTCCAGTACTATGTTGAAAAAGAGTGGTGAGAGTGGGCATCCCTGTCATTTTCCTGACCTTAGGGGACTGATGTGTTCCTGACCTTAGGGGAAAAACTCTCAGTTTTTCCCCATTAAAGATGGTACTCACTGTGGGTTTTTTGTATATGGCTTTTATAATATTGAGGTATGTTCCTTCTATCCCTACACTGCAGAGAGTTTTTATTAAGAAAGGATGCTGTATTTTGTCAAATGCTTTTCTGCATCTGTTGAGAGGATCATATGGTTCTTGTCCTTTCTTTTATTAATGTGGTGTATCACATTGATTGATTGATTTGTGGATGTTGAACCACTCTTGCAGCCCAAGAATAAATCCCACTTGGTCGTGGTGAATAATCCTTTTATTGTACTATTGGATCCTATTAGCTAGTATCTTAGAATTTTTGTATCATGTTCATCGGGGATATTGGTCTGTAATTCACCATTTTGGTGGGGTCATTGTTTGGTTTTGGGATCAAGGTAATGCTGGCCTCATAGAATGAGTTTGGAAGTTTTCCTTCCATTTCTATTTTTTGAAATAGCTTCATACTTCAAGATAAAAAGCTTTTGTACAGCAAAGGAAACAGTCAACAAAACTAAAAGGCAACATATAGAATGCGAAAAGATATTTGCAAATGGCATATCAAATAAAGGGCTAGGATCCAAGATCTATAAAGAACTTATCAGGGAGGGGGAAAAGATGGCAGAAGAGTAGGGGACCCTATTCCAACCGGTCCCCGGAATTGAGTACCAGACCACTCTGAACACCCACGAAATCAGCCTGAGATGTAAGAAGATAGATCGATCTGGATCTCTACAAACAGAATATCACAGGCAGTTAGTTTGAGGTATGAAGCAGGGAGCCATGATTCTGTGGGCAGATATCAGAGGATAAATGGCAGGGGAAGGGAGCCAGCCATTGGGATCCTACACCACCGGTGAGCAATAGCCTCCCGCGCTGGGGACCAGGCACAGACTCCCAGACCAGTAGCGATAGGGAAAGGACTTTAGAACAACCCCCTTGACAGAAACCAGGATTGGCAGGGCCATGCTTGCAAACTGGGGGTGGCTGGCAGTTTTAGAAGCACAAGGGCAGAGATGTGCCCCGACCTGGAGGGGAGGACTGGGAGCACTGCTGAGGGGCACACAACCCAGGACACTGCAGTTTATAGCAGCACAGACAGAAACAGAGATAGCGTGGCCTGGAGAACTCACTGAAGAACAGACTGCAATCTCTCTGCTTTGAGGCAGAGGGTTGGAAATGGTCTCTTCTGCTCTGACTCTTGGAAGAGATGCAGAAAGCCACTAGGGAAAGCTGCCAGAGAACAAAAGCCCCCCAAAACCAGTTTTCACTGAGCCACACAGGGCAACTCTGTCCAAACAGGGTTGCCTGAGTAACAGTGCAGCAGGCCCCTCCCCCAGAAGACAGCCTGGGAAAACAAGAGGCCAGCAACCCTAAGGTCCCTAGAAAACAGCTGCGTCTTTCTTGGGTTGTGGTCAATAATTTGGACTCTAAACATTCCCTCAACCACCCCTCAACAGAATGACTAGGTGGAGGAACCCCTCAAAATAAGAAAGACTCAGAGACAATGACTTATGCCACAGATTTACAAATGGATTCAGATATAACCAAGATGTCAGAGATGGAATTCAGGCTAGAAATTGTGAAGACAATAGCTAGAATGGAGAAATCGATTAATGGTAACATAGAGTCTCTAAGGGCAGAAATGAAAGCTGAATTGGCAGAACTTAAAAATGCTATCAGTGATATCCAATCTAATCTAGATAATCTAACAGTTAGGGTAAGAGAGGCAGAAGAACAAATTAGTGACCTAGAAGACCAATTAATAGATAAAAAGGGAAAAGAGGAGGCCAGGGAAAAACAATGAAAGAATCTATGAAAATAGAATCAGAGAAGTAAGTGACACCATGAAAAGTGCCAATGTCAGAATTATTGGAATCCCTGAGTGGGTGGAGAGAGAGAGAGGACTAGAAGATATATTTGAGCAAATTGTAGCTGAGAACTTCCCTAATCTGGGGAATGAAAGAAACATTCGTGTTCTAGAGGCAGAGAAGATCCCTCCCAAGATCAAGGAAAACAGGCCAAAATCCCGGCATGTAATAGTAAAACTTGCAAATCTTAGAACCAAGGAAACCATCTTAAGGGCAGTTAGGGGGAAGAGATTCCTTACGTACAGAGGGAGTAACATCAGAATAATGTCAGACCTATCCACAGAGACCTGGCAAGCCAGAAAGGCCTGGTAAGACATATTCAAGATACTAAACAAGAAGAGCATACAGCCAAGAATACTTTATCTAACCAGGCTGTCATTTAGAGTGGATGGAGAGAGGCAGAGCTTCCACGACCTGCAGAAACTGAAAGAATACGTGACCACTAAGCTGGCCCTGCAGGAAATATTAAGGGGGGATTCTATAAAAGAAGAAAGACTCCAAGAGTGATACAGAAAAGAAACTTACAGGGACAATCTATAAAAACAAGGTCTTCACAGGCAACATGATGACAATTAATTCATATCTTTCAATAATCACTCTTAACATGAATGGCCAAATGCTTCCATAAAATGGCACAGGGTTGCAGATTGGATAAAAAGACAGGACCCATCCATATGCTGTCTACAAGAGACTCATTTTGAACCTAAAGATACATCCAGACTGAAAGTGAAGGGATGGAGATCCATCTTCCATGCCAACGGACCTCAAAAGAAAGCTGGGATAGCAATTCTTATATCAGACAAATTAGATTTTAAATGAAAGACTGTAGTTAGAGACACAGAAAGACACTGTATCATTCTTAAAGGGTCTATACAACAAGAAGATCTAACAACTGTAAATATCTACACCCCCACCATGGAAGCAGTCATCTACATAAGCCAACTGTTAACCAAAATAAAGAGTCATATTGATAACAGTACATTAATTGTAGGAGACCTCAATACTCCACTCTCAGCAATAGACAGATCATCTAAACAGAAAATCAACAAAGAAACAAGAGCTTTGAATGACACACTGGGCCAGATGGACCTCATAAAAATATACAGAACATTCCACCCTAAAACAACAGAATACTCATTCTTCTCAAGCACACATGGAACTTTCTCCAGAATAGACGACATACTGGGTCACAAATCAGTTCTCAATTGATACCAAAAGATTGAGATTATTCCCTGCATATTCTCAGACCACAATGCTTTAAAACTGAAACTCAATCACAAGAAAAAATTTGGAAGAAATTCCAACACTTGGAAGCTGAAGATCACTCTGCTCAAGAATGTTTGGGTCAACCAGGAAATCAAAGAAGAACTTAAACAATTCATGGAAACCAATGAGAACGAAAACACATTGGTCCAAAACCTATGGGATACTGCAAAGGTAGTCCTAAGGAGGAAAAATACATAGCCATCCAAGCCTCACTCAAAAAAATAGAAAAATCCCAAATTCACCAAGTAACTCTACACCTTAAAGAACTAGAGAAAAACAACAAAGGATGCCTAAGCCATGCATTAGAAGAGAAATAATTAAGATTAGAGTAGAGATCAATGAATTAGAAACCAGAAACAAAGTAGATCAGATCAACAAAACTAGAAGCTGGTTCTTTGAAAGAATAAGATCGATAAACTACTGGCCAGACTTATCCAAAAGAAAAGAGAAAGGACCCAAATTCATAAAACTATGAATGAAAAGGGAGAGATCACGACTAACACCAAGGAAATAGAAACAATTATTAGAAATTATTATCAACAACTGTATGCCAATAAACTGAGCAACCTGGATGAAATGGATACCTTCCTGGAAACCTATAAACTCTCAAGACTGAAACAGGAAGGAATTGACAACCTGAATAGGCCAATAACCAGTAACAAGATTGAAGCAGTGATCAAAAACCTTCCAAAAAACAAGAGTCCAGGACCTGATGGATTCCCTGGGGAATTCTACCAAACATTCAAAGAAGAAATAATACCTATTCTCCTGAAGCTGTTTCAAAAAATAGAAACAGAGGAAAGCTTCCAGACTCATTCTATGAGGCCAGCCTTAGTCCCCAAACCAAGCAAAGACCCCATCAAAAAGGAGAATTGCAGACCAGTATCCCTGATGAATATGGATTCCAAAATCCTCAACAAAATCTTGGCTAATAGGATCCAACAATACATTAAAAGGATCATCCACCATGACCAAGTGGGATTTATCCCCGGGACGCAAGGGTGGTTAAACATTCGCAAATCAATCATTGTGATAGAACACATTAATAAGAGGAGAGAGAAGAAACATATGGTCCTCTCAATTGATCCAGAAAAAGCATTTGACAAAATACAGCATCCTTTCCTGATTAAAACTCTTCAGAGCATAGGGATAGGGGGAACACTCCTCAAGTTCATAAAATCCATCCATGAAAAGCCCACAGTGAATATCACCCTCAATTGGGAAAAGCTGAGAGCCTTTCCCTTAAGATCAGGAACACGACAAGGATGCCCAGTCTCGTCACTGTTGTTCAACATAGTACTAGAAGTCCTAACAACAGCAATCAGACAACAAAAAGAAATACAAATATTCAAATTGGCAAAGAAGAAGTCAAACTCTATCTTTTCACAGATGACATGATACTTTATGTGGAAAACCCAAAAGACTCCACCCCCAAATTACTAGCACTCATACAGCTATTCAGTAGTGTGGCAGGATACAAAATCAATGCACAGAAATCAGTTGCTTTCTTATACACTAACAATGCAACTGTAGAACAAGAAATTAGAGAAATGATTCCATTCACAATAGCACCAAAAACCATAAGATACCTCGGAATAAACCTAACCAAAGAGGTAAGTGATCTATAATCTAGGAACTACAGAACATTCATGAAAGAAATTGAAGAAGACACAAAAAGATGGAAAAAACATCCCATGCTCATGGATCAGGAGAATAAACATTGTTAAAATGTCTATGCTACCCAGAGCAATATATACCTTCAATGCCATCCTGATCAAAATTCTAATGACATTTTTCAAAGCACTGGAACAAACAATCCTAAAATTTGTATGGAATCAGAAAAGACCCCAAATCGCCAAGGAAATGTTGAAGAAGAAAAACAAAGCTGGGGCCATCACGTTGCCCGATTTCAAGCTATATTACAAAGCTGAGATCACCAAGACAGCATGGTACTGGCACAAAAACAAACACATAGACCAATGGAACAAAATAGAGAACCCAGATATGGACCTCAACTCTATGGTCAAATAATCTTCGACAAAGCAGGAAAAAATATGCAATGGAAAAAAGACAGTCTCTTCAATAAATGGTGCTGGGAAAATTGGACAGCCACATGCAGAAGAATGAAACTCGACCATTTTTTAATACCATACACAAAGATAAACTCAAAATGGATGAAAGACCTCAATGTGAGACAGGAATCCATCAAAATCCTAGAGGAGAACATAGGCAGTAACTGCTTTGACATCGGCCACAGCAATTTCTTTCAAGATACATCTCCAAAGGCTAGTGAAACAAAAGCAAAAATGAACTTTTGGGACTTCATCAAGATTAAAAGCTTGTGCACAGCAAAGGAAACAGTCAACAAAACAAAGAGGCAACCCACAGAATGGGAGAAGATATTTGCAAATGACACTACAGATAAAGGGCTGGTATCCAAGATCTATAAAGAACTTCTCAAACTCAACACCCAAAAAACAAATAATCAAATCAAAAAATGGGCAGAAGACATGAACAGACACTTCTCCGAAGGAGACATACAAATGGCTAACAGACGCATGAAAAAATATTCATCATCATTAGCCATCAGGGAAATTCAAATCAAAACCACATTGAGATACCACCTTACACCAGTTAGAATGGCAAAAATGGACAAGGCAAGAAACAACAAATGTTGGAGAGGTTGTGGAGAAAGGGGAACCCTCTTACACTGTTGGTGGGAATGCAAGTTGGTACAGCCACTTTGGAAAACAGTGTGGAGGTGCCTCAGAAAATTAAAATAGAGCTACCCTATGACCCAGCAATTGCATTCCTGGGTATTTACCCCACAGACACAGATAGTGAAAAGAAGGGCCATATGCACCCCAATGTTCATAGCAGCAATGTCCGCAATAGCCAAACTGTGGAAAGAGCTGAGATGCCCTTCAACAGATGAATGGATAAAGAAGATGTGGTCCACATATACAATGGAATATTATTCAGCCATCAGAAAGGATGAGTACCCAACTTTTACATCAACATGGATGGGACTGGAGGACTAAGTGAAATAAGTCAAGCAGAGAAAGTCAATTATCATATGGTTTCACTTATTTATGGAACATAAGGCATAGCGTGGAGGACATTAGGAGAAGGAAGGTAAAAATGAAGGGGGGGAAATTGGAGGGAGAGATGAACCATGAGAGACTATGGACTTTGAGAAACAATCTGAGGGTTTTAGAGGGGAGAAGGGTGGGGGGATGGGTTAGCCCAGTGATGGGTATTAAGGAGGGTACGTACTGCATGGAGCAGTGGGTGTTATAAAAAATCAGTGAATTGTGGATCACTGCATCAAAAACTAATTATGTATTGTATGGTGACTAACATAACATAATAGAATAAAATTAAAAGAAAAAAAAAAAGAACTTATCAAACTCAACACCCAAAAAACAAAGAATCCAGTCAAAAAATGAGCAGAAGGTTATCAACAGACATTTCTCCAAAGAAGACATACAATTGGCCAACAGACACATGAAAAAAAAATGCTCCACATCACTCAACCTCAGGGAAATACAAATCAAAACCACAATGAGATACCACCTTACACCAGTCAGAATGGCTAAAATTAACAAGTAAGGAAACAACAAATGTTGTCAAGGATGTGGAGAAAGGGGAACCCTCTTACACTGTTGGTGGGCATGCCAGCTGGTACAGCCACTCTGAAAAACAGTATGGAGGTTCTTCAAGAAGTTAAAAATAGAGCTACCCTATGATCCAGCAATTGCACTACTGGGTATTTACCCCAAAGATACAAATGTAGTGATCCAAAGGGGCACCTGCACCCCAATGTTTATAGCAGCAACGGCCACAATAACCAAACTGTGGAAAGACCCGAGGTGTCCATTGACAGATGAATGGATAAGGAAGAAGTGGTATATATATACAATGTAATATTACTCAGCCATTAAAAAGAATGAAATCTTGACATTTGCAGCAATGTGGCCAGAACTAGAGGCTCTTATGCTAAGCAAAATGAGTCAGTCAGAGAAAGACAAATATATGATTTCACTCATATCTGGAATTTAAGAAACAAAACAGATGAACATAGGGGAATGGAAGGAAAAATAAAATAAGATGAAAAGGGTGAAGGAGACAAACCATAAGAGATGCTGAACTCTAGGAAACAAACTGAGGGTTGCTAGAGGGGAGGTGAGTAGAGGGAAGGGATAATTGGGTAATGGGCATTAAGAAAGGAGGGCACTTGTAATGACCACTGGGTGTTATATGCAATGATGAATCACTAAATTCTACATCTGAAACTAATTTTTAAAAAATGCAGGTGTATGTGACATCAGTGAAAATTGGAACTCTGGGGGTCCATTCCTACCCCAAAATACTAAAAGATGAAGTAAACACTGATAGAATTAACCTTATCAAAATTCAGAGAGATAGTCAAAGGTTTAGAGCAACTAAGCAAATGCTTAACTGGGAAAGAGACAATTTAAACATAGTAGAAGATCTTTGTGGAATTTTCACTGACCCCAGCTCCATTCTTCTCGTCAGCACAGCACAGATCTTGAAGATGGCAGCTCACATTCCCAGTGTGCTTATCTGATTTCTAAATGAGTGGAGCAGACCTTGTTCCCAAGAAATATTCTTTGTTTCAGCCTGACAGATTTCCATAAGGACTAATGCTAGGGGTTTTTCTTTGTTTTGACTAAGTGGGAAATCTGTCAGGCTGGAGAAGCTATGAAAACATTGAGAAACAAATGAAAAGCCATTGCCTTCCACGGCAAAACGTAATAATTGGGACAACTGACACACAGAATGTCCAGGAGGAAAATATGGGAAGTGAGAGTTTGGGGGAAGAAGGGCTTTGAAAAGCTTCAGCATAAACTGGGGCAACTAGAAAGCCATGCACATAACTTGGGCAGGAAATATGCTCAAAAAAGACTTAAGGAAACCTTAAGACTTAACTGGGCTTATCTTTAAGCTCAGCATGAACAGCAGGTGAAGGCTAAGGTCAAGTTGAAAATGGGCTGGCTGCAACCAAGAATACTCTGCCCAAAAGAGTTGTCAATCAGAATTGAAGTAGAGTTAGAGAATTTTGTGAACAAATGAAGAGTTCATCATCATTCAAGTGGCCTTACAACAAATAGTAAAAGTAGTTCTTCAAGCTGAAACAACGGGTAAGGAATAGTAACAGGAAAACATTAAAATGTTAAAAAAACATTAAAAATTTTATGAAAACATAAAACTCACTGGTAACAATAAATATATAGTTAAATTCAGAATACTCTGTTATAATGGTGGTGGATAAATTACATATAACTCTAGTCTGAAAGTTAAAAAACAAAAGTATTAAAGCTATAACTACAACAATTTATTAATGGATCGTGATGTAAAAAGATGCAAATTGTGACAGTAAAAACAAAATGTTGGGGAGAGAGCTTTTATATGAATTTGAAATAAAGTTGTTATCATCTTAAAAAGACTTATAAATATATTTTATGTAAGTCTCATGGTAACCATAAAGCAAAAGCCTATAATAGATACAAGATAAAGAGAAAGGAATCAAAGCATACCAATATAGAAAATCATCAAATCAAAAGATAGGAAAAAAGGAAAAAAAAATTGTAAAATAACCAGAAAAAGTAACAATGTCATTAGTAAGTCTATACATATCAATAATTACTTTAAGTGTAAATGCACTAAATTCTCCACCCAAAAGACAGAATGGCTGAATGGGTAAAGAAAAAATGACCCTACTATGTGCTCCCTGCAAGAGACTTACCTCAGCTTCATTTTTTTAAAGATTTATTCATTCACTTGAGAGCGAGAGAGAGGAAGAGAGAGAGTCCAAGCACACAGAGGAAGAGTGGGGAAGCAGACTTCCTGCAAGTGGGGCTCAATGTGGGGCTCAGTCCCAGAACCCTGGGATCATGCCCAGACACAAAGGCAGATGCTCAACTGACTGAACCACCCAGGCGCCCCTTACCTCAGCTTTAAAAACACATACACTGAAAATGAAAGGATGTAAAAATATGCTCCATTCAAATGGAGACCAAAAGAGAGCCAGGGTAGCTACTTATCAGACAAAATAGGCTTTAATTCAAAAGCTGTAGCAAGAGACAAAGTAGTTCACTGTGTAATGATAAAGAGGTCAGTTCATCAAGAGGATATGAAAATTATAAGTATACCAAGTGTTCAGTATCAGAACACCTAAATATATTAGATGATTATATACAATGGCATCCAAAAGAAAATACATAGAAATAAATTTAACTAAGGAGATGAAAAATCTCTACTCTGAAAACATTGATGAAAGGAATCAAAGACACAAATAAATGGAAAGATATTCAGTGTTCATGGATTGGAACAGATTAATATTTTTTTAAATGTCCATACTTCTCAAACCAATCTGTAGGTTTAATGTCTCCCTCTCAAAATTCCAATGGCATTTTTCTCAGAAAAAAAAAAAATCCTAAAACTTAATATGGAATCACAAAATATCCAAATTGCTAAGGCAATTTTGAGAAAGAACAAAGCTGGAGGCATCACACTTCCTAATTTCAAACTATATTATGAAGCTGTAATACTCATACGGTTTTGGCATTAAAAACAAGCATGTATATCAGTGGAACACAATAGAGAGCCCAGAAATAAGCCCAACAGCAGCAGAATGTATATTCTTCTCAATTATACACAGAACATTATCCAGCATACACCATATGTTAGGCAAACAAAACAAGTCCTAATAAATTTTAAAATATTGGAATAATTCAAATTATCTTTTCAATTACAGTTAGAATGTGACTAGAAATCAATAACAGAAGAAAAACTGAAAAATTCACAAATAGTGGAAATTTAAAGATTCACCCCCACAACTTCAAAGCCAAAAGGGAAATACTTTGAAACAAGTGAAAATGATAAAACAACATACCAAAATTTATAGGATGCAGTGAAAGCAGGAAATTTGTAGCAATAAATGCCTATATTAAAAAAAATCGTAAAAAATACATTTGGAATTAAAAAGAAAGAAAGCTCAAAGCTAATGATAGGAATGAAATGACAAATATAAGAATGAAGATAAATGAAATGGAGAATAGAAAAATCATAGAGAAATCAATGAAAACCAAAATTTAGTCCTGTGAAAAGATGAAATTGACAAAATTTAGCTAGACTAAAAAAAAGGATTAAATTACTAAACTTGAAATTTAAAATAGGAATATTACTATTAAATGGAACTAAAAGAGATAAGAGAGACTATGAACAAGTGTATGCCAGCAGGTTAAATCAGATGAGATCAACAAGTTCATGGAAACACACAAACTATGAAAACTTGATTCAAGAAAAAATACAAAATCTAAATAGACCGACAAAAAAAAGAAAGAAAAAAATGAATCTGTCATCAGAAACTTTCTCTCAACAAGTAGGTCAAATTCTACCAAATATTTAAATAATTAGCAATCTCTCCTTCTCAGTCTCTTCCAAAAAAAATTGAAGATGGAACACTTCCTAACTCATTCTGTGTGAGTTCTAACTTAATCAGTCTAGTCTGATTACAAAGCCAGATAAAGATACCACAAGAAAATGACAGACCGGTGTTCCTCAGTAATAGAAATGCAAAAATCCTCAACATAATATTAGTTGAGTCCAGCACCATATTAAAATGATACTATGACCAAGAAGGACTTATTCCATGAAAGCAAATACAATTCAACATAGGAAAGTCACTCAGTGTGCAGTATACTACATTAATAGAATGATGGAAAAAAAGTCATCTTGATTTTTACAGAAAAGCCTTTGGCAACATTCAACATACTTTCATGATAAAAACACTTAACTAAGGAGGGAACTTTCTCAACAGGATAAAGCCCATGTATAAAAACCCCACAGCTAACATCATATGTGTATAAGTTTCCAAGGCTGTTATAAGAAAGTACCACAATCTGGGTGTCTAAAATGAGAGGAATTGATTCTTTCACAGCTCTGGAAGCTAGAAGTCCAAAATTAAGGTGTTAGCAGGGCTATGTTCTAAGATTCTGAGTAGAATCCTTTTTTGCCTCTTCCTAGCTACTAATGGTATTTGTCCATCCTTGGCTTTCTTTGGCTTGCAGCTGCCTTTGTCACCACATGGTGTTCTTCTTGAGTGTCCTTCTTTACACGATCCTCTTCTGATAAGAACATTGTAATATTTGGTTAGGGATCTACCCTACTCTAGTGTGACCACATCTTAACTAATTACATCTGCAACAACCCTATTTCCAAATAAGGTCACATTGTGAGGTTCTGGGTGTCAGAACCTAAACATACTGTTGTTTTGTTTTGTTTTAGGACACATAATTCAACTCGTAACACTCAATAGTGAAAGACTGAATACTTTCTTCCTTAGTTCAGGGGTAAGTAAAGGATGATAAATACTTGCTCCTGCCATTTTTATTCAGAGTTGTACTAGAAATTGTAGTCAGAACATTTAGGCAAGAAAACAAAAGGATTTAATTAGGAAAGAAAGAGGCAAAGTGATCTCTATTCAATGACAGGATCTTATATGTAGAAAACTCTAACACACACACACACACACACACACACACACACACACACAAAATATTAGAGCTAATACATGAGTTCTGTGGTTTTAGGATTCAGATTAGCAAAGGAAAATAAGTTGTATTTCTATATACTACCAATGAATAATCAAAAAGCAAATTAAGAAAACAATTCCAGAGGAGGAGCAAGATGGTGGAGGAGTAGGAGACCTAAATTTCATCTGGTCCCAGGAATTCAGCTAGATAGAGATCAAACCATTCTGAACACATACGAAATCAATGGGAGGTCGAAGAAAAGAATAGCAACAACTCTCTGAACAGAAAAGCGACCATTTTCTGGAAGGTAGGAGGTGCGGAGAAGTGAATCCGAGACAATATTCGGGAAGATAGATGGCGCGAGAGGGGGCCTCCATCAGCCGCTACTGGCAAGTGATAGAGCAGCAGAGCACAAAATCAGAACTTTTAGAAGTCTGCTCTGCTGAGGGACATCGCTCCAATGGCTAAGCGGGGGGTGGAACCCTCGCGGGACAGTATGGTCTCAGGACCCTCGGGGTCACAGAAAGACCAGGGGTGCCTGAGTGCAGCAGAGCTCCCAGGTATCGGAGCGGGGAAGCCGGCTGCAGAGGAGGAGCTGAGGCGTGGGCTCTCAGCTCGGGGTTGCCATAAACCGTGATCCGTGGCACAGTCGGGCCATTGCTCTTCCAGCAGGAACCCAAGAAGCGGCAGATCCGGGGAGACTCCCCTTCCTCCCCCGGGAGGGGTGGTGTGGGAGCGCACTGCAGGGATCTGCTGGGTTTGGAGACTCCACACGGGGTCATGTGCCAGAGATAGAAATGCTCAGTCACAGGCCGGGTGAGCACGAAGTGCGGCTGGAGACCGGGGAGATGGGAGTGATTGACTGCTTTTCTCTGGGGGCTCACTGAGGAGTGGGGCCCCCGAATTCTCAGCTCCTCCAGGGCGGAGATTGGGAGGCCACCATTTTCACTCTTGTCCTCTAAGGCTGTATGGAAAGCTTGCAGGGAACAAAAGCTCCCGAGCAGATTACTTAGCCCAGCCCCAGAAAGGGTGGGGCAATTCCACCTCTGGCAAAGACATTTGGGAACCACGGCAACAGGCCTCAACCCTAGCAGATAGCAAGAACAGCCAGCCGAGACCAAGTTTACCAGTCAATGAGATGACAGAACTCTAGTGCTAGAGGAATACTGCACATAGAATGCATGGCTTTTTTTCCATGATTCTTTAGTCTTTCAAAGTTAATTTTTTTCTAACTTTTTCTTTTTTTGAATTTTTCTTTTTCCCTTTTCTAACCAACATCTTATCAATACCTTTTCTAAAAAATCTTTTTTATTTTTCATTTTTAGAGTCATATTCTATCCCTTCATAGTACTTAACCTTATTTTTGGTATATATATATATAGTTGTTCTCTCCTTGAAATTTTGGGATAGAGTTTCTTCTAACAGACCAAAATATAACCTAAATCTCTAGTATATGGCTTTGTTCTAGTCTCCTGCCTGATCACATTCTCTCTCTCTTTTTTTTAAATAGTCTTTGTTCTTTTTCAACCAACTTCTTATCAATTCCTTTTATAAAATCTTTTATAATTTTCATTTTTTCAGTCATACTCTATCCCTTCATTGTATTTACCCTTATTTTTGTACATATATAAGTATTTTTTTCTTTAAAATTTTGGGAGGCACATTCTTCTAACAGACCAAAATATGCCCCAAATCTAGTGTGTGGCACTGATCTATGCACCAGCCTGATCATATTTGATCATATTCTGCTTTTTGTTTGTTTTTATCTTTTTCTTTTTTTTCTCTTTTTTCTTTCTTTCCCTTTCTTTTCCCCCAGTTTCAGGTCTCTTCTGATTTGTTTAGTGTATATTTTTCTGGGGTTGTTGTAACTCTGTTGGCATTTTGTTCACTCATTCATCTATTCTCCTCTGGACAAAATGACAAGACAGAAAATATCACCTCAAAAAAAAGAACAAGAGTCAATACCGACTGCCAGGGATCTAATCAATACGGACATTAGTAAGATGTTGGAACTAGAGTTCAGAATGACTATTTTAAAGATACTAGCTTGCTTGAAAAAAGCATGGAAGATATTAGAGAAACCTTTTCTGGAGAAATGAAAGAACTAAAATCTAACCAAGTCGAAATTAGAAAGGCTATTAATGAGGTGCAATAAAAAAATGGAGGCTCTAACTGCTAGGATCAATGAGGCAGAAGAGTGAATCAGTGATATAGAAGACCAAATGATGGAAAATAAAGAAGCTGAGAAAAAGAGAGATAAACAACTACTGGATCATGAGGGCAGAATTTGAGAGATAAGTGATACTATAAGATGAAACAATATTAGAATAATTGGGATCCCAGAAGAAGAAGAAAGAAAGAGAGGGGCAGAAGGTATATTGGAGCAAATTATAGCAGAGAACTTCCCTAATTTGGGGAAGGAAACAGGCATCAAAATCCAGGAGGCACAGAGAACCCCCCTCAAAATCAATAAAAATAGGTCAACACCCCAACATCTAATAATAAAACTTACGAGTCTCAGAGACAGAGAAAATCCTGAAAGCAGCTCAGGAGAAGAGATATGTAACCTACAATGGTAGAAACATTAGATTGGCAAGAGACCTATCCACAGAGACCTGGCAGGCCAGAAAAGACTGGCATGAAATATTCAGATCACTAAATGAGAAAAATATGTATCCAAGAATACTATATCCAGCTAGGCTGTCATTGAAAATAGAAGGGGAG
>NW_022589737.1:20988174-21030405 GCF_004348235.1 Phoca vitulina
GGATTTATCCCTGGGCTGCAAGGTTGGTTCAACATCCGCAAATCAATCAATGTGATACAATCCATTAATAAAAGAAAGAACAAGAACCATATGATCCTCCCAATAGATGCAGAAAATGCATTTGACGAAGTACAGCATCCTTTCTTGATCAAAACTCTTCGGAGTGTAGGGATAGAGGGTACATACCTCAATATCATAAAAGCCATCTATGAAAAACCCACAGTGAATATCATTCTCAATGGGGAAAAACTGAGAGCTTTCCCCCTAAGGTGAGGAACACAGCAGAGAAGTCCGCTATTACCACTGCTATTCAACATAATATTAGAAGTCCTAACCACAGCAATCAGACAACAAAAAGAAGTAAAATGCATCTGAATAGGCAAAAAAGAAGTCAAACTCCCACTCTTTGCAGGTGATATGCTACTTTATGTGGAAAACCCAAAAGACTCCACCCACTGCCAGAACTCATACAGGAATTCAGTAAAGTGGTAGGGTATAAAATCAATGCACAGAAATCAGTGGCATTACACCCCCACCAAGACAGAAGAAAGAGAAATTAAGGAGTTGATCCCATTTACAATTGCACCCAAAGCCATAAGATACCTAGGAAAAAATCTAACCAAAGAGGCAGAGGATCTGTACTCAGAAAACTATAAAGTACTCATGAAAGAAATTGAGGAAGACACAAAGAAATGGAAAAACGTTCCATGCTCATGAATTGGAAGAATAAATAGTTTGAAGATGTCAATGCTACCTAGAGCAATCTACACATTCAATGCAATCCCCATCAAAATACCATCCACTTTTTTCAAAGAAATGGAACAAATTATCCTAAAATTTGTATGGAACCAGAAAAGACACTGAATAGCCAGAGGAATGTTGAAAAAGAAAAGCAAAGCTGGTGGCATCACAATTCTGTACTTCAAGCTCTATTACAAAGCTGTCATCCTCAAGACACTATGGTACTGGCATAAAAACAGATACCTACATCAATGGAACAGAATAGAGAGCCCAGAAATGGACCCTCAATTCTATGGTCAACTCATCTTTGACAAAGCAGGAAAGAATGTCCAAAGGAAAAAAGTCTCTTCAACAAATGGTGCTGGGAAAATTGGACAGCCACATGCAGAAGAATGAAACTGGACCATTTCCTTACACCACACACAAAAATAGACTCCAAATGGTTGAAAGACCTCAATGTGAGACAGGAGTCCATCAAAATCCTAAAGGAGAACACAGGAAGCAATCTCTTTGACCTCAGCTGCAACAACTTCTTCCTAGAAACATCGCCAAAGGCAAGGGAAACAAGGGCAAAAATGAACTATTGGGACCTCATCAAGATAAAAAGTTTTTGCACAGCACAAGAAACAGTCAACAAAACCAAAAGACAAGCGACAGAATGGGAGAAGATATTTGCAAATGACATATCAGATAAAGGGCTAGTGTCCAAAATCTATAAAGAACTCAACACCCAAAGAACAAATGATCCAATCAAGAAATGGGCAGAAGACATGAACAGACATTTTTCCAAAGAAGACATCCAAATGGCCAACAGACACATGAAAAAGTGCTCAGCATCGCTTGGCATCAGGGAAATCCAAATCGAAACCTCAATGAGATATCACCTCACACCAGTCAGAATGGCTAAAATTAACAAGTCAGGAAATGTCGGATGTTGACGGGGATGTGGAGAAAGGGGAACCCTCTTACACTGTTGGTGGGAATGCAAGCTGGTGCAGCCACTCTGGAAAACAGTATGGAGGTTTCTCAGACAGTTGAAAATAGAGCTGCCATACAAACCAGCAATTGCACTACTGGGTGTTTACCCCAAAGATACAAGTGTATGGATCCAAAGGGGTACATGCACCCCGATGTTTATAGTAGCAATGTCCACAATAACCAAACTATGGAAAGAGCCGAGATGTCCATTGACAGATGAATGAATAAGGAAGAAGTGGTATATATATACAATGGAATATTATGCAGCCATCAAAAGGAATGAAATCTTGCCATTTGCAGTGACATGGATGGAACTAGAGGGTATTATGCTGAGCAAAATAAGTCAATCAGAGAAAGGCATGTATCATATGATCTCACTGTTATGAGGAATTCTCAATCTCAGGAAACAAACTGAGGGTTGCTGGAGTGGCGAGGCGTGGGAGGGATGGGGTGTCTGGGTGATAGACATTGGGGAGGGTATGTGCTATGATGAGTGCTGTGAATTGTGTAGGAGTGTTGAATCACAGACCTGTACCTCTGAAACAAATAATATATTATTTGTTTAAAAAAAAAAAAAGCAGGAACGGAAAAATCAAGAGAGGGAAATCGGAGGGGGAGATGAACTATGAGAGACTATGGACTCTGAGAAACAAATGGGTTTCTAGAGGGGAAGGGGGTGGGAGCATATGTTAGCCTGGTAATGGGTATTAAATAAGGCATGTACTGAATGGAGCACTGGCTGTTATATGCAAACAATGAATCATGGAACACTACATCAAAAGCTAATGATGTAATATATGTTGATTAACATAGCATAATAAAACAATACATAGCAAACCCAATTTATCCAAACATTCAAAAAACTTAATCTGATATTGTGGGGTTATAGAAAGATATTTTGGTTTTGTCCCCTCTTTTTGGCACAAACTTTCTAAAACCTTTGGAATTTCCTGAGTTATAAGGGTAATAGGAGCCTCTTTCATTCTAATGAAGGGACTCTTAACAGGACCCAGGATAGCTTCAGGATGGGACCTGGTCACCAGAAAAACCAAGCCTTGTTAGAAGCTCTGAACTGTTGGCCCCATCCCTGTCCCCAGGGAAGGGAGATGAGCTGGAGATTGAGTTAATCACCAATAGCCAATGATTCCATCAATCATACCCATGTAATGAAACTTCCATAAAAACCCCTAAACAATGAGGCTCTGAGAGCTTCTGAGTTGGTGACCACATCCATGTGGCAGGAGGGTGGCATACCCCAACTACATGGGGGCAGAGATTCCTATGCTTGGGACCCTTCCAGACATCACTCTATGTCCATTTGGCTGTTCATTTGTGTCCTTTATAAATAAACTGGTAAATTAAAAAAAAAAAAAATTCCATTTACTGTAGTGTTAAAAAATAAATTTAACCAAGGAGATGCAAGACTTATACACTGAAAACTACAAAAAAATTAAAGATCTAAATAAATGGAAAGATATTCTGTGCTCATGAATTGTAAGACTTAATTATTATAAAGATGGCAATGCTCCCCAAAGTGATCTTCAGATTCAATGCAATCCCTATCAAAATCCCAATGGCTTTTTTTTCCAGAAATAAAAAACCCAATACTAAAGTTAATACAGAATTGTAAGATACCCTGAAGTCAAAACAATCTTAGGAAAAAAAAAAAAAAAAGGATATCAACAACATCAACAAAGTTGGAGTACTCACACTTCCCAATCTGAAAATTTACTACAAAGTTCTAGTAAACAAAAAGTGTAGCATCATCATAAGGATTGCAATATATACCAATGAAATAGAATTTAGAGTCCAGAAATAAGCTTATGCAATTATGGCCAATTGATTCAGACAGGGATACCAAGACTATTCAATGGGTAAGGACAGTCTCTTTAACAAATTGTATGGGGAGAAGTGAATATCCAAATGCAAAATAATGAAGTTGGACCCTTCCCTTACACCATAGAAAGAAACTACCTCAAAATAGAAAAATAGACCTAAATATAAAAGCTAATATGATAAAACTCTTAGAAAAAAAACCATACAGGTAAACTTTTTTTTTTTTTAATTTTATTATGTTAGTCACCATACATTACATCATTAGTTTTTGATGTAGTGTTCCATGATTCATTGTTTGCATATAACACCCAGTGCTCCATTCAATACGTGCCCTCCTTAATACCCATCACCGGGCTCACCCATCCCCTTACCCCTTCCCCTCTAAAACCCTGGATATAGCAATGGTTTCTTAGATATAACATCAAAAACATAGCAACATGTTGAAGAAGAAATAATTTGGAGCTCTTCAAATTTAAAAATTTTTGTTCATCAGAAGATACTATGGAAAGAGTGAGAAGACAACCCATGGAATGGAATAAACAATTTGCTAATCATATAGCTGGTAAGGATCTAGTCACTGAATAATGTAAAGAACTCTTACAGCTGAACAACAAAAAGACAACTCAGTTAAAAACTAGGCAAAGGCCTTAAATAAAGGTTTCTGCAAATAAATATACAAATGGTGAACAAACATGAAAAGATGCTCAGAGAATTATTTAGAAAATGCAAATCAAAATCACAATGAGATATCACTTCATACTCACTAAGGAGGCTGAATTTTTTTAAAAGAAGGAAAATAATGTTGGCAAAGATGTGGAGACATTGGAACTCTTTTACATTGCTGATGAGAATGTGAAATGGTGTAGCTACTGTGGAAAATCATTTGATGGTTTCTCAACAAGTTAAATATAGAATGACCATTTGACGCAACATTTTCACTCCTAGGTGTATACCCCAAATAATTAAAAGTATGTATTCAAAAAAATGCTTGTATACTAAGAATAGCAGCCCTGTTCACAATAGCCAAAAGGTAGAAACAACCCAAGCATTCATCAACTGATGGATAAACCAAATGTAGTGTATCCATGTACTATAATATTAATCAGACATAAAAAAAGGAATGAAATACTACAACATGCATGAATCTCAAAAACATTATGCTAAGTGAGGGAAACTAGACACAATATTATATAATTCCACTTATATGAAAGATCCAGATAGGTAAATTCATAGAGACAGAAAACAGATTAATAATTCCTGGGGCTGAGGATAGGAGGAAAAGGGAAGTGACTACTTATTGAGTACAGGTTTTCCTTTGGGGTAATGAAAATATTTTAGAGCTAAATATGCCCTTGGAGATTATATTTTGTATGTTTTAAATAAAATGTATGCTTTAAGTAAAGTGACGTTTGGAGCAATTTATTCACTTTTGGCAATTAATGAGCTTTCTTAGTACACGCTTTCTAGAAATTTTGTGTGGAGATTTTATTTAGACCACAGCCACTGTATAAAATAATACATTCCAGTGATCAATTAATCTTATACTGACAAAAGGGAACTTTATTGCGAGCCAACATTAAGGGAAATAGTTGAAATTACTCGAAGGCAGTGTGTATCACAAAGATAAACAGAAATGATATGATAGTATGCCTGTCTCTCCCAACAGTTTATAAAGGGAAAGGGAAAAGGAAAAGGAGAGGTTTAAAATTTCCATGTTAAATCTAAAGAGCAAACCACCTGTAAGACAATAATTTATTCTCTCTCTTCTACATGTGGGTTGAGCTGGGACTTCTCCACATTTCTTCATTTCTCACAGAATTAGCAATCTAGCTGGTTCTTTGCATTGTGTTCTTTGCATTGTGTTCTTTGCGTTGTGATGGCAGAAGCACAAGAAAGCAAGCAGAAACCCATGAGACTTCTCAAGTCTTAGGTTTGAAACTGCTGCACTCTTATAAGTGCAAGTTCAAAGTCAAGAGACAAGTATCCTAACAATGATAAGGTTATGGTAAAGATGTGGATGTAGCATGTGGTGACGTTTGGTTCCAGTGATTCAATTTACCAGAGGAAGTATATCACCTTGTTTATTTTTACCCCAAACAAGGCATAGTGACTACTACATAGCAGATACGTAACAAAAGTCTGTTTAAGTGAATTGAATCAAAGCATTATTTTTTGACTCAATTCTGTATTGAGTGTTATTGATCAATAGACACTGGCTCTGGTTAACTTGAAATATGGAAAATTTGGCAAAATTTTCTTTAGCTCACAGAATTGATAGGAAGTTTGAGGGGAAAAAAAGTCTTAAGAAAAATATAAAGACCAGGATAACACTAGTGTACATGAAAAGGAAATAATCAGATCCTTCTGGGTAGTATTGCTAAAATTATTCAGTACATGTGAATATTTGCAGAGCATATACTCTGTGAGGGTAGGGTTTTTTAAATCTTTTGTACACTGACTCCAATCTCTAGCACCTGACACAGAGTAGAGGCTTAGCAAATTGACAAATAAACATTTAATGAATTAACAAATACTCATTTAATGTTTCCATCCTTATATAATCCAGTCAGATTTAAAGTTTGGGGAGATAGAATCTGGCTGCCTAAATTAAGTCATATGCCCATCACATGACTTGACTCACCTTGATTTACCATCCCATGGATTCTAGGGGTAGAAGTGATTCCCCCAAAGAGAATTGAGATGTTCTTCCCAGAAACTGGATGATTATAATGATGTAAATGCTACATATGTACACTAAACCAATCATAATACCAGCCTGCTTAAAAATCTAATGACTCATAATTGTATCTTTATGATAGTGCACACGTCTTCCCATGAGTGTCTTCAAAACCTAGCAACGTAATTTTTTTCCAGACTTAGTCCATATCACTGTCTTCTTTATATCTGAGTCTCAAGCCTTTCTAAATGTACCATAAGCATGCTTTTGTAATATCTTGGTTAGAGTCGAGGCTAAGCTACTATTACAAGAAGAACGGTAAATACAATAGCTCTCATGAGGTAAAATTTTACTTCTCTCTCACATGATAGTATAAATTTAGACAGATAATCCAGAGTGGACAGGAACTAGGTTTCCATTGTTTCCTAGGGTAGAACTCTCATCTTCATGGTTAAAGCTAATTCAATATCACATTGTCTGCATTTCAATATAGAAAGGAGGAAATAGAAGAAGTAAAGAATAAGTAACTTTTTAAAAAAGGATATGAGCTGGAAGATGCAAACATGACTTCTGCTTACCTCCTATTGTCTCAAACATAGTCACGTGGCCACATCTAGCCAGATTAAAATATTGGAGAACAGCAACAAAAAAGGACTTTTGAAGCCACAGATGTAATGTTGCTGCTAGAAGAAAAAAAATAATTGGAGAACAATTTTGAGAAGAAAGAAGTGGGAATGGATACTGGAGGGCACTTAATAATCTCTATCTCACATGTTTTTATACATCTTCTCTTCCTGAAATGCTATACGTCCTCTTCCCGGTGCCTATGGCATCTATAAGTGCCTTCTATTCTGGGATACTTGCCCCAAATTCTCATAAAGATTTAGTTGCTGCATTTTAGAACTTTAGTATCTACTTTGAAACTTACTACTTACTCCTCCATTTCCATGAAGACAAAGAACTTACATATATTTTAATTTTCAGAGGCTAGATCAGTACATTTTTTGTTGAAAAGTCAACATGTCTTATGAGTGTATTTTCACTCCAGTTTACTATCAGATCACAAAATATCATTCATGCTCATTAGTAAGGTGGTGGTATTTCAGGAAACACTTATTAGGAATGGGAACTACTGTACAAAGAATTTTTGCCCTCAACTCTAGTCTCTTAAAATGGGTTTATTGAAGCTTAATGAAGACGACTACTTTTCCACTGACATTTTTGTATGCAAAATTTCTTTGATAAGGCCATTTTGGTATTCTTTCTGTATTGCACATGGGTGCATTGTTAGTAGACATTCAAATGTAGAAGGAATGTTGTAATGTGTGCTTTGAACATGTATAAAGAATATTTCAGGGACAAGTTTCATGATAACTCTCTATGCAAAGCAATATACTTTTTCTGAGACTGGTTATATTCCAAAGCAGAACTGAATGGCTAATAACTGAAAATCCATTCTTTGCATTAATTCTTCAATATGGTGAATACAATTTCCATTAAACATATTATTTTCTCTTCACAACAAAGAGTAACAATTAAAATCCTATTCACTCCTGGGTGATTTGAAAAGTCTTGTTACTTGTTTCTAGTGTAGTTCACTGCTATTAAACTATTACTTAATTATTGAAGCAGCTCCCTAATATTGAACACAACTTTTAATACATAATTAATACAAACAGCCTCAAGCTGACATGAAAAGTTTCCTCATGTCGGTTTCCCTCTCTTTGTCCAGCAAGATAACAGAAACAGAAAAGCAAATATTCCTTAAAAAATAATAATTGCCATGAGATATGGAGATTATTGCTGAGTAATTTAAGTGAGCCCTAAGAATATCTGGATAGAAACAAAAAATCTGCAAATTTGGTTTCAGGCTGGCCACAAAAAAGCTGTCAGGCTAAGTAGCTATTGGTATTTTTTATTCTTTTTTTAAAATTCTGGATTATTAAAAAAAATATGTGTGAAGATTCATCTGGGTATTTTAGAGCAATTGTCTCAGTTACTCATCTTTGTATATTTTTCCCTGTATAATCTGAGTTTCTGAAAAGAAAATACTGCATCTTCTTAATTTTTGAACCCTTGGAAGCCTTTCTAATAATATCTCTTGCTGTTTTTCATGGTGTTGGAGACCTTTTCTTTATGCCACCAAATGAATAGCCCCTGACAAAATTTGAAAACTGCCACCAAAACTCTGGACCTAAGCATAACAAATGAAAGGGGAAAAAAATGAAGGAAAAAAGTTTTTGTGCTGCTCATCTTAGTTAAAAATATTGAGCCACAGCTAAACAGAATGTCCCTGTGTTAATAACAAAAGATTGACCCAATATTCTTTAAATTCTTAATAGTTATGTATAAATATTAAAACATTGCATATATCAACTCATATTTCATCAAAAACACATTTAATAAACTCATTTGTTTCACATATTAGCTAGAGTTCAACAGTAATAACTTTTTTAGCAATATATTCAGGATTAAAGACAGATTTAAGAAATATTGAACAGATTCTTTCAGAACTGTGTCCCTGTGACCTGTTAGTTGGTAATTGAAAAGTTTTCCTAAACACTGTCTTCTTTAAGTTTGAATAGCATTGAATTAGATGGAGTGAAATATAAGCCCCATCTCAAGACATTTTCCAAGTTCATTATAGTGTTCAGCTTTACTAATATTTCATATTTTCCATGTCATATTCATCTACTTTAATTGGAGTTAATTGAAGATTTTCATCCATAATGTCTATTTGATTAATTGTGTAATGTTTTTTCTTAAGTCTAATATTCTTTTTTAATGTTCTTAATCTTCATTTCCACAGATTTGGACTTCAAGTCTCTTTGTTCTCTCCGTGTATCAGGATTTAGTCAGTACTACTATGTGTATGGAATAAGGAATTTATCATAGAAATTAGAAGTTAAACAAATATAGGAGGAACTAGGGAAATAAAGCCATAAAAAGAACTGTTGGAAGATCAGGAAAAAGTCACTAACCAAGGTGAGCAAGAAAATTTGGAAGAATGGGCACATCTGTTTCTAGAGTGGGACCATGAAGGTAGGTTGATGTTGATGGCAGGTGGGTAGCTCTACATGGTTACTACATTTGAGTTTTCAGCTAAGTGTGTGGTGGGGGCCTAAGGTCACTGTGGATAAGTAGGGCTGGAACTCAACAAAAGAGAAATGATTGTGGAGAGGGCAGAAGCAAGGAAGAACTGGAATCCTCTGGAAACTTTGCTTCCAACCAAAATGTTCAGAACACAAAGATGCTGCTTTTCTTATACCTGCCCAAACTCACACAACTACAACTTTTGCCAACTCCAACTTAAAACCAAAGAGCAAAGGGGAGTCTGGGAAATGTAGTTCCCAACATAATGAAGTTGACAATAGGCAGTCCAACTCAGCTTATCCCCTGTCAATTTGGTACCCACATATACCTCTTTAACCATATGTATTTTCCCCAAAAAGGCAATAGCAAAGTCATGCTTCTTCTTAACATTACACAACAATACCTGCTTTTATATAATCACAGACACTCTGGCACTCTCCAAACAAGATACCCCAAAACCCAGTTTATCTATCTTTGGATGATTTCCTCTTCTAGCAGTCACACTTCCCCTCCTGACATGTTATAACTTAAATACTGAGATCTAATGTTAACTATTGTTAACACGTATTAGTAGGGAAATGGGAGAGGTAAAGAATCAAAAATAATCTCTAATCTCTCGATAGATGGGCATATGTAATATATATATATATATATATATATATATACTTTTATCTCCTATCTGTCAGTCTATCTACCTATCTATATATGTATTAATAGACCTTGTTTCTTCTAGTTCCCTTTTCTGAATATATATATTCATTCAAAGATTTATTATAAGGAATTGGTTTACAGGATTATGGAGGCTGACAAATCTCAAGATCTTCAGGGTGAGTCAGCAAGCTGGACATCCAGGAAAGCCAATGGTTCAATTGCAGTCGAAGTCCAAAGGAATGAGAATAGGAGAGTGAGTACTGTAGTTTAAGGCTGAAGGTCAGCAGACTCAAGACCCAGGAAGAGGCAGTATTTCAGTTTTAAGTCTAAAGGCAGGAAAATAGTTGATGCCGCAGTCTGAAGCCTTTGAGATAGGAAAAATTTACTCCTAGTCAGGAAGAGTCAGCCTTTTTGGCCTGTTTAGGTCTTAATAGATTGGATGAGGTACCCATGTTAGGGAGAACAATGTGCATTACTCAGTCTACTGATTAAAATGGTAATATCGTCCATAAACATCCTCACAGAATCACCCAGAATGATGTTTGACCAGATATCTGGGCAACGCATGGCTCAAGTTGACACATAAAATTAATCATCATACCCCCAAAATCTAACTCCAATCAAGATTAACTTCTTTTAAGTCTGAACTCAGCTACATGTAAAAGGAAGGCTTTTCTAATTTAAAAAAATCTGCAAATATGTCATCATGACTACGATTCAAACCTCCTCTGTAAATTTTAAAAGAGAAGCCAGTTAGTCTGAGTGGCTGTCCAATTTTTGGACATATGGAGCTACTTTGAACAGAATTTTCCTATTTCCCAACCCTAGTGGTACATTAGAATCACTCGTGGAGCTTTTACACTATTAATGCCCAAGCACCATCACTTACAGATTCTAGTTAATTATTATGGAGTGGGACCTGAACATGGATATAATTTGAAGCAATTGCAGTAATTGTAAAATACAATCCAAGCTGAGAACCAGCTCTATGCCCCTCCTAAGATGACAAAAGTTGTTTCCCACTCTTCAGAGAAAAGAAGTTGAGAAAACTGGTTCAGTTACCCTAGGTTTTTTTTTTTTAATTTTTTATTGTTATGTTAATCACCATACATTACATCATTAGTTTTTGACGTAGTGTTCCATGATTCATTGTTTGTGCATAACACCCAATGCTCCATGCAGAATGCACCCTCTTTACTACCCATCACCAGGCTAACCCATACTCCCACCCCCCTCCGCTCTAGAACCCTCAGTTTGTTTTTCAGACTCCATCGTCTCTCATGGTTCTTCTCCCCCTGCGATTTCCCCCTCTTCTTTCTTCCCCTCCTCCTATCTTCTTTTCTTTTCTTAACATATATTGCATTATTTGTTTCAGAGGTACAGATCCGTGATTCAAAAGTCTTGCACAATTCACAGCACTCACCATAGCACATACCCTCCCCAATGTCTATCACCCAGACACCCCATCCCTCCCACCCCACCCCCCACTCCAACAACCCTCAGTTTGTTTCCTGAGATTAAGAATTCCTCATATCAGTGAGGTCATATAATACATGTCTTTCTCTGATTGACTTATTTCGCTCAGCATAAAACCCTCCAGTTCCATCCACGTCATTGCAAATGGCAAGATCTCATTCCTTTTGATGGCTGCATAATATTCCATTGGATATATATATACCACCTCTTCTTTATCCATTCATCTGTCGATGGACATCTTGGCTCTTTCCACAGTTTGGCTAACGTGGACATTGCTGCTATAAACATCGGGGTGCATGTACCCCTTCGGATCCCTACATTTGTATCTTTATGGTAAATACCCAGTAGTGCAATTGCTAGATTGCATGGTAGCTCTATTTTCAACTTTTTGAGGAACTTCCATACTGTTTTCCAGAGTGGTTGCACCAGCTTGCATTCCCACCAACAGTGTAGGAGGGTTCCCCTTTCTCTGCATCCCCGCCAACATCTGTCATTTCCTGACTTGTTAATTTTAGCCATTCTGACTGGTGTGAGGTGGTATCTCATTGAGGTTTTGATTTGGATTTCCCTGATGCCAAGCGATGCTGAACACTTTTTCATGTGTCTGTTGGCCATTTGGATGTCTTCTTTGGAAAAATGTCTGTTCATGTCTTCTTATTTCTTGATTGGATTATTTGTTCTTTGGGTACTGAGTTTGATAAGTTCTTTATAGATTTTGGATACTAGCCCTTTATCTGATATGTCATTTGCAAATATCTTCTCCCATTCCGTCATTTTGTCAGTTGTCTTTGGTTTTGTTGACTGTTTCCTTTGCTGTGCAAAAGCTTTTTATCTTGATGAAGTCCCAATAGTTCATTTTTGCCCTTGTTTCCCTTGCCTTTGGCGATGTTTCTAGGAAGAAGTTGCTGTGGCTGAGGTGGAAGAGGTTGCTGCCTGTGTTCTCCTTTAGGATTTTGATGGACTCCTGTCTCACATTGAGGTCTTTCAACCATTTTGAGTCTATTTTTGTGTGTGGTGTAAGGAAATGGTCCAGTTTCATTCTTCTGCATGTGGCTGTCCAATTTTCCCAGCACCAAAAGAGACTGTCTTTTTTCCATTGGACATTCTTTCCTGCTTTGTCAAAGATTAGTTGACCATAGAGTTGAGGGTCCATTTCTGGGCTCTCTATTCTGTTCCATTGATCTATGTATCTGTTTTTGTGCCAGTGCCATACTGTCTTGATGATTATTGCTTTGTAATAGAGCTTGAAGTCGGGAATTGTGATGCCACCAGCTTTGCTTTTCTTTTTCAACATTCCTCTGGCTATTTGGGGTCTTTTCTGGATCCATACAAATTTTAGGATGATTTGTTCCATTTCTTTGAAAAAAGTGGATGGTATTTTGATGGGGATTGCATTGAATGTGTAGATTGCTCTAGGTAGGATTGACATCTTCACAATATTTGTTCTTCCAATCCATGAGCATGGAACGTTTTTCCATTTCTTTGTGTCTTCCTCAATTTCTTTCATGAGTACTTTATAGTTTTCTGAGTACAGATCCTTTGCCTCTTTGGTTAGATTTATTCCTAGGTATCTTACGGTTTTGGGTGTAATTGTAAATGGGATCAACTCCTTAATTTCTCTTTCTTCTGTCTTGTTGTTGGTGTATAGGAATGCCACTGATTTCTGTACATTGATTTTATATCCTGCCACTTTACTGAATTCCTGTATGAGTTCTAGCAGTTTTGGGGTGGAGTCTTTTGGGTTTTCCACATAAAGTATCATATCATCTGCAAAGAGTGAGAGTTTGACTTCTTCTTTGCTAATTTGGATGCCTTTTATTTCTTTTTGTTGTCCAATTGCTGTGGCTAGGATTTCTAATACTATGTTGAATAGCAGTGGTGATAGTGGACATCCCTGCTGCGTGCCTGACCTTAGAGGGAAAGCTCTCAATTTTTCCCCATTGAGAATGATATTCACTGTAGGTTTTTCATAGATGGCTTTTATGATATTGAGGTATGTACCCTCTATCCCTACACTCTGAAGAGTTTTGATCAAGAAAGGCTGCTGTACTTTGTCAAATGCTTTTTCTGCATCTATTGAGAGGATCATATGGGTCTTGTTATTTCTTTTGTTAATGTATCACATTGATTGATTTGCGGATGTTGAACCAACCTTGCAGCCCAGGGATAAATCCCACTTGGTCATGGTGAATAATCCTTTTAATGTACAGTTGGATCCTACTGGCTAGTATTTTGGTGAGAATTTTTGCATCCATGTTCATCAAGGATATTGGTCTGTCATTCTCCTTTTTGATGGGGTCTTTGTCTAGTTTGGGGATCAAGGTAATGGTGGCCTCATAAAATGAGTTTGGAAGTTTTCCTTCCATTTCTATTTTTTGGACAGTTTCAGAAGATTAGGTGTTAATTCTTCTTTAAATGTTTGGTAGAATTCCCCTGGGAAGCCATCTGGCCCTGGGCTTTTGTTTGTTGGGAGATTTTTGATGACTGCTTCAATTTCCTTGGTTATAGGTCTGTTCAGGTTTTCTATTTCTTCCTGGTTCAGTTTTGGGAGTTGATACATCTCTAGGAATGCATCCATTTCTTCCAGGTTATCTAATTTGCTGGCATAGAGTTGCTCATAATATGTTCTTATAATTGTTTGAATTTCCTTGGTGTTGGTTGTGATCTCTCCTCTCTCATTCATGATGTTATTTATTTGAGTCATTTCTCTTTTCTTTTTGATCAGACTGACCAGGGGTTTATCAATCTTGTTAATTCTTTCAAAGAACCAGCTCCTAGTTTCGTTGATCTGTTTTACTGTTCTTTTGGTTTCTATTTCATTGATTTCTGCTCTGATCTTTTTTATTTCTCTTCTCCTGCTGGGTTTAGGCTTTATTTGCTGTTCTCTCTCCAGCTCCTTTAGGTGTAGGGTTAGGTTGTGTATTTGAGACCTTTCTTGTTTCTTGAGAAAGGCTTGTATTGCTATATACTTTCCTCTTAGGACTGCCTTGGCTGTATCCCAAAGATTTTGAACAGTTGTGTTTTCATTTTCATTTGTTTCCATGAATTTTTTTAATTCTTCTTTAATTTCCTGGTTGACTCATCCATTCCTTAGTAGGATGCTCTTTAGCCCCCATGTATTTGTGTTCTTTCCAACTGTCCTCTTGTGATTGAGTTCTAGTTTCAAAGCATTGTGGTCTGAAAATATGCAGGGAATGATCCCAATCTTTTGGTACCAGTTGAGACCTGATTTGTGACCTAGGATGTGATCTATTCTGGAGAATGTTCCATGGGCACTAGAGAAGAGTGTGTATTCCATTCCTTTGGGATGGAATGTTCTGAATATTTCTGTGAAGTCCATTTGGTCCAGTGTGTCAGTTAAAGTCTTTATTTCCTTGTTGATCTGTTGCTTAGATGATCTGTCCATTTCAGTGAGGGGGGTGTTAAAGTCCCCCACTATTATTGTATATTTGTCGATGTGTTTCTTTGCTTTTGTTATTAATTGCCTTCTATAATTGGCCACTCCCATGTTAGGGGCATAGATATTTACAATTGTTAGATCTTCTTGTTGGATAGACCCTTTTAGTAGGATGTAGTGTCCTTCCTCATCTCTTATTACAGTCTTTGGTTTACAATCCAATTTGTCTGATATAAGGATTGCCACCCCAGCTTTCTTTTGATGTCCATTAGCATGGTAAATGGTTTTCTACTCCCTCACTTTCAATCTGGGGTGTCTTTGGGTCTAAAATGAGTCTCTTGCAGACAGCATATCGATGGGTCTTGTTTTTTAATCCAATCTGATAGCCTGTGTCTTTTGATTGGGGCATTTAGCCCATTTACATTCAGGGTAAGATATGAATTTAGTGCCATTGTATTGCCTGTAAGGTGACTGTTACTGTATATTGCCTGTGTTCCTTTCTGGTCTATGTCGTTTTTAGGTTCTCTCTTTGCTTAGAGGACCCCTTTCAAGATTTCTTGTAGGGCTGGTTTTGTGTTTGCAAATTCCTTTAGTTTTTGTTTGTCCTGGAAGCTTTTGATCTCTCCTTCTCTTTTCAATGACAGCCTAGCTGGATATAGTATTCTTGGCTGCATATTTTTCTCATTTAGTGCTCTGAATATATCATGCCAGTCCTTTCTGGCCTGCCAGGTCTCTGTGTTTAGGTCTGTTGCCAATTTAATGTTTCTACCATTGTAGGTTACAGATCTCCTCTCCTGAGCTGCTTTCAGGATTTTCTCTTTGTCTCTGAGACTCGTAAGTTTTACTATTAGATGTCGGGGTGTTGACCTATTTTTATTGATTTTGAGGGGGGTTCTCTGTGCTTCTTGGTATTTGATGCCTGTTTCCTTCCCCAAATTAGGGACGTTCTCTGCTATAATTTGCTCCAATATACCTTCTGCCCCTCTCTTTCTTTCTTCTTCTTCTGGGATCCCAATTATTCTAATGTTGTTTCGTCTTATGGTATCACTTATCTCTGGAATTCTGCCCTCGTGATCCAGTAGTTGTTTATCTCTCTTTTTCTCAGCTTCTTTATTTTCCATCATTTGGTCTTCTATATCACTGATTCACTCTTCTGCCTCATTTATCCTAGCAGGTAGCACCCCCATTTTTTATTGCACCTCATTAATAGCCTTTTTGATTTTGACTTGGTTAGATTTTAGTTCTTTTTTTTCTCCAGAAAGGGTTTCTCTAGTAACTTCCATGCTTTTTTCAAGCCCAGCTAGTATCTTTAAAGTCATGATTCTGAACTCCAGATCTGACATCGTACTAATGTCCCTATTGAGTAGGTCCCTGGCAGTCGGTACTACCTCTTGTTCTTTTTGTTTCAGTGATTTTTTCCACCTTGTCATTTTGTCCAGAGGAGAATAGGTGAATGAGAGAACAAAATGTTAACAGGGTAACAATGTCCCCGGAAAATATACTCTAAACAAATCAGAAAAGACCTGAAGCCGGGGAAAAGAAAGGGAAAGGAAAAAAAAATAAAAAAAAACAAAGAGAAAGATAAAAACAAAAACAGAACAAAACAAAACAAAAAAACAGAATATGATCAAATATGATCAGGCTGGTGCATAGATCAGTGCCACATACTAGATTTTGGGTGTGTTTTGGTCTGTTAGAAGAAAGTGCCTCCCAAAATTTTAAAGACAGAAAAACTTATATATGTACAAAAATAAGGGTTGATATGATGAAGGGATGGGATATGACTGTAAAGATGAAAATTATAAAAAATTTTATAAAAGGAATTGACAAGAAGTTGTTTGAAAAAAGAAAGAAGAGGATTTAAAAAAAAAAAAGGGAGAGAATGTGATCAGTCAGGAGACTAGAACAAAGCCATACACTAGAGATTTAGGGTATATTTTGATCTGTTAGAAGAAACTGTATCTCAGAATTTTAAAGAGAGAACAACTTATATATATATGCTAAAAATAAGGGTAACTACTATGAAGAGATAGAATGTGACTCTAAAAATGAAATATAAAAATGTTTTTTAAAAAAGGGATTGATACGATGTTTGTTGCAAAGGGGAAAAAGAAAAATTCAAAAAAAAAAAAAAAGACACTTAAAAAAAATTAACTTTGAAAGACTAAAGAATCATGGGAAAAAAGCCATGGATTCTATGTGCAGTATTCCCCTAGCGCTGGAGTTCTGCCGTTCTCATCGATCGGTAAACTTGGTGTTGCCTGGCTGTTCTCCCTGATCTTCTGGGGGAGGGGCCTGTTGCCGTGGTTCCCAAATGTCTTTGCCGGAGGTGGAATTGCCCTGCCCTTGCTGGTCCGGGCTAAGTAATCTGCTCGGGTTTGCTCTTGGGAGCTTTTGTTCCCTGCAAGCTTTCCGTACACCCTTGGAGGCCGAGACTGAAAATGGCGGCCTCCCAATCTCTGCCCTGGAGGAGCTGAGAACTCGGTGCCCCACTCCTCAGTGCACCCCCAGAGAAAAGCAGTCTGTCAATCCCATCTCCCCGGTCTCCAGCCGCACTCCGTGCTCACCCGGCCTGTGACCAAGCGTTTCTATCTCTGGCATCCGGCTCCGTGTGGAGTCTCCAAACCCCACAGATCCCTGTGGTGTGCTCTGCGCTGCTCCTCCCAGGGGAGGAAGGGGAGTCTCCCTGGATCTTCCGCTTGTTGGGTCCCTGCTGGAGGAGCAGTGGCCCGACTGTGCGGCAGATCATGGTTTATGGCAACCCCAAGCTGAGATCCCGCGCCCCGACTCCGTCTCTGCAGCTGGCTTCCCCGCTCCAATACCTGGGAGCTCTGCCACACTCAGGCACCCCCCAGTCTTTCTGTGACCCCGAGGGTCCTGAGACCACAGTTTCCCACGAGGGTTCCACCCCCCGCTTAGCCACTGGATTGACGTCCCTCAGTGGAGCTGACTTCTAAAAGTTCCGATTTTGTGCTCCGTGGCTCTATCACTTGCCAGAAGTGGCCAACGGAGGTCCCCTCCCCCACCATCTGTCCTCCCAAATATCGCCTCGGATTCACTTCTCCGCATGTCCTACCTTCCAGAAAGTGGTCGCTTTTCTGTTTAGAGAGTTGTTGCTATTCTTTTCTTCGATCTCCTGTTGAGTTTGTAGGTGTTCAGAATGGTTTGATCCCTATCCAGCTGAATTCCTGAGACCAGATGAAATCCAGGTCTCCTATTCCTCCGCAATCTTGCTCCACCAACTCTCAGTTACCCTAGTTTTAAATTAAAAATTTGAGTAAATGAATAAACAAAACTTATCGTCACTGATTTTTTACTTCACAATATCCTTGGCCGGTTATTCAGATGAAGATTTAATGTTTAATAAGATGACTTTCTTGTTTTTTCCCTATAAACCAAAAATGTATTCCTTTGTTATAACTGCCATTTTCTGAGATTTGGTTGAGTGCATTAGGGAAGAACTGTCATTAAACTGTACATAAAACAAAACCCAAACATCTTGCCAGCATGCGATTCCTTATGTTTTATCTTCTAATTATTTTTGAAATACAATTTAATCTCTTTGATTCTGACACACTTGTTTTGACTCATTATAAATTGTAGTGAGGTCATAGACTTTGGATGGTCAAAATTATTTTTTTCAGTTATGAGAAAAAAAAGTCCCTTTGAATTTTTCTTAATTAGTAGCCTCATCTGGAGCCCTCCTCTTGGATCACCATTGAGTCGGTATATAACAATTGATTAAAGGCAAATGCCAGAGAATTCAAGTGAGTCTTCCACTTGCTGAATACTTTCTTTTCATCTAACAATAAAAAGAGGATTTTTTGTTGTCTTTATTTGCCTTATGTTGTTTTGCTTTCAGTGCAAATTAAGTAGGGAGCTAGGTAGATAAACATCAAGGAATGATTCCTGAAAAAAAAGAAAAAAAGATCAATTGGTGATTTATTGTTTTTAAGTTCAATAATTTCTCCAAAAGCTCCACCCCCATGCTCCCTTATTCTCCAAGCAGGGATATTTTCAGTGAGTTATGAGTACTGTCTAGAACTTGAAAATCCTTCCTTTACAATAAATATCTTCATTGGAAGGTATTCACCTCCGAAATGTGGCCAATAAACCTGCAAAAAGCAATGACCGTAATATAATTACACTCTTCCTTATTAAAATGTTCAACCATTTGCTACAGATGCACAGTTCATGGTTATGGAAAGGGGTAATTTGTTTAATAATATATTCACTCAGCTACACATAATGTGATTTATCAGTACATTATATGCAGGCTTCATATGTAAAGTATCTCAAATGATCAAAATGAATTATTAACAGTTTACAGTCACTGAACCCTCATGGGGGAGGGGAAGAGATGGAGATTCGTCTTCTCCCTTTATAAATCTTCTACCTTTCAGCTACATCTAAAGACTAATATTCTGAAAACCACCTGCCATATCAAACAACAGAATAACAGTTCTACCTATGGTAGACAAAATCAAGGCTATTCTTGTGATTTGACATTGGCTGGTTCACATTGTAAGCTCATGTCATTTGAGAATACATACTAGTAAGTTCTTATTCAAGCTAAAGACCTCTCTTCCCTCATACTGCATATTGAATTTATCACACATCTCTCAACCCTATCTGTAAAATGTAATCATAATCTGACTGTATTTTTACTGTTGCAGTCCTGGCCCAGGCCACTGTGTCTCACCTGGATCATTGTTATGGACACCTGTTTTCTCTTCCTGCTTTTGTCCTTGCTTCTCAAGTGTATTTTCAATTCAGAAGCCAGAATGATGCTATTTAAATGAAAGCCAAATCCTGCCACTACTCTGCTAAAAATTCTCTAGTGGCTTTTTGTGTAATAAATAAAGAATAAAATCTCAGTCTTAGAATAACCTGGAAAGTCTTTTTGTTATCCATCCCCAGCTGTTTTCAGAGTCCATCCCCTCTTACTCTCTCCATTGTCCTCCCTGGCCTCTTCTCAGTTGCTCCAGCACACCAGGCATCTCCCTACCTTATACCTTATACAGACCTTGCATGTATATGGAATGTCCTTTCCTCAGATATTCTGATGCTTTACTCCCTCATCTTTTGGGTGTTCATCAGATATCACCTGCCCAGTGAGGCCTTCCCAAATGGCCCCATCCAAAATTGCAATGCCTGATTTTTTCCTATTGCACTTTGCTTTATTTCTTTTTTCTTATCACTTACCACTTTCTATGATCTTTTACTTATATATGTAGGGTAGATATTTTTATCTGAACAGTTAAATGTTTTATCTCTAGCATCTGGTAAAGATGAACACTTGCTGAATTAGTGTACTTGGGATAGTGAACACCAGCAAAAAACCTTGTCTACACCAATACTTGAATGTGGACTCAAAGCTGTTCTCTCTTGGCAGGATGGTAGTAGAGAAGAATTATCCTAAATTTGATTCATAAGTTAAGCCTTCTAATATGCTATATTAATTACCAATTGTTTCATTAAAGAATGACCCCCCAAATCTGTGGTTTAAACAATAAGCATTTATTTAGCTTTAGTTCACAAGACTGTATGTAGGTCAATTGGATATTTCTGTTGGTCTGTTTCAGGTTTACCTGATCTTGACTAGTCTTGCTTATGGGTCTACAGTCAGCTGGTTGGTTGACAGAGAGTCACCGCTCTAAGATAGCTTCATCTGGGATAAATTAGTTCTGTGCTATGTAATCTTTCATCTTCCAGCAGGCTAACCTGGACTTGTTTACCTGGTGGTCATATGGATCCAAGCAAGAAAGTCAAACACACATAACCTCTTGAGGCTTGGGATTGCCACACCTTTTTTTTCTGACACTTTCTATTAGCCAATAAAAATCTCTAAGAGGCCCAGATTCAAGGAGGAGAGGAAAAGATTCCATCCTTGATGGAGGAGCTGCAAAGCCACATTACAAAAAGTATCTCCTATGTAAGAATTTCTTTTTTTTCTTTTTCCTATGTAAGAATTTCAGCAAAATCACTCATGGCCATGAATCATTAAATCCTGATAATAATATGGAAAGTCCAGGAGATGACCTCTTTGCATACTGCATAATCATTTATAGTCATTCTTTATCAATTATTAATTGTATATCTGTTTTGTACAGCTCTATTGTGACCAGGACTTCACTATAAATAATATACGTTGAGAATTTTCTTGTTTTATTTTCATTCTCTCAATGGAATCTGTAAGGTTGAACCCTTTCTTAAAGGGGTCTAATTAAGGCCAATGACTATTAATTAATATGGAATGATATTTTAATGTAACTGTTTATAAGCAAGTTTAGCAGGAAATTTGCAGAAGGACCAGAGATGAAGCACACATTGAAATCATATTAGAAAAACAACAAGGGACACCTGGGTGGCTCAGTCAGTTAAGCGGTGCCTTAGGCTCAGGTCATGATCCCATGGTCCTGGGATCGAGTCTTGCATTGGGTTCCTTGCTCAGCGGGGAGCCTGCTTCTCCCTCTGCCTGCCGCCCCCCTGCTTATGCGTGCTCTCTCTCTCTCTGACAAGTAAATAAAATCTTAAAAAAAAAACAAGATACCAATTTACGCCTATTAGAATGGCCAAAATTTGAACACTGGCAACAACAAATGCTGGCAAGGATATAGAGCAATAGGAATGCTCATCCATTGCTGGTGAGAGTGCAAAATGGTTCAGCTACATTGGCTGACAGTTTGGCAGTTTCTTACAAAACCAAGCAGACTCTTACTATGCAACTCAGCAACTACACTCCTTAGTATTTACCCAAAGGAGTTAAAAACTCAATGTCCATACAAATTCTGCACAAGGATGTTTACTGCAGCTTTATTCATAATTGCTAAAGCTTGGAAACAGCCATCATGTCCATCACTAGGTTGGTTAGATACATAAACTGTGGCACATCCAGACAATATTATTCTCCACTAAAAAGAAATGCACTATTGAGCCGTGAAAAGACATGGAGGAATCTTAAGTGTATATGACTAAGTGAAAGAAGTCCATCTGAGAAGGCTGCATATTGTATGATTCCAACTATATGACATTCTGGAAAAGGGCAAAACTGTGGCAATGGTAAAAAGATACTGGTTGTTAGGGGTAGGTGGGGAGAGATGAATAGGCAGAGCGCAAAGAATTTTTTAGGGCAGTGAAAATACTCTGTGTGATACCATCATGACGGATACATGTCTTTATACATTTGTCTAAACCTATAGTATGTACAACATCCAAGAGTGAATTCTAAAGTAAACTGTAGACTTTGGGGGATTATGACATGTCAGTGTACGTCCATCCTTGATAAAAAATGTACCATCCTGTTGAGTGAGGTTGGTAAAGGGGAGGCTAGGCATTTCTGTACTTTCCTCTCAATTTTGTTGAAAACCTAAAACTACTCTAAAATAAATACATTAAAATCCTATTTAAAATAATATTAGGGAACTTAATACTTTTTTGATGATTATACACCAGTGTTTTAATGGAAATAATGATCTTGAAAAGCAGATGTAACCTCTGTAAACTCTTTCCAGAGGAAGCAGTCAAATGGAAAAACAAATATGCAAATATATGCATTCTATCTATCTTTATATGCATTTAAGCATATGTATTTTGGTTTTTTATTTTTCCTGGTATTTTCTCTCTTTGATCAATTACCTGCTCTTTACATCTTAATTTTTTCTGCCTTTTCTCTGAGGTTGCCCATAATTCTTTTCTCTTTTTACTTTTCAAGCTTGGCATCGGGCTACTCCTTGCTTTCCATCATATTCCTTTTTTAAGTGGGTTGGAAGTTTGAGTTTGAGGGAAAGACAGAATTTTATTTGCAGATACTTAAAGTCTCCTGTTTGTTCTCAAAATACAAACACAAGTGATGAAACCCTATAGGGTAGATGGAATTTTGAGGCCTGTACGTAACTGTAAACAGAAAAGTCTCTAAAAGTAAGAAAAAAACAGTAGACACAATGTAGTTTCTGAAGTACTTCTCCCAGTACTCTAACATGTTTATTTATGTTGACTTATTTTGGGGCTGTGGAAGAGGATAAAGATTCTGATCTTAACGTTGCCCCTTTGGAATAAATCTATTTTCAGAAGAACCCCCAAATTATGCATTATGTAGCATTTTGAGTGTGAACAGCCCCAGAATTTGGTTTGAATGCAAATAAAAACTATAATATAAACAATTTATGCTGTCAAATCATACATAAATTCTACACAAATTAGCAAAATTTCATATATGACAAAACAGTAGCACTTACAGAACTCAAGAGTACTGGCTTTACTCTATCAGTACTAGAGTCCTGGATGTCATTGTTCTGCTCTGTTCCCTAAGTCATTTAACCTCTGTTCAGAGGAAGATTTGGCTGAATTTTCCTTTAGGAGCCTTAAACCTCTTGAATATATACATACATTTAACGATATTCTTCTCTCTTGGGGAAGCTATGACTGTTTATGTTATGGGAGTTCTCCCAAGATCTGTGGTAATCTTTCTCAGAAAAATAAAATTTATATTACTATAATGAATATAACATGGACAGCTAAAAACTATTTTTAAAAATCATTCAAAAGTTGTTGAACAGCTTGCCAATTGTTGCTACTAAAGAAGAGAGAGGAGCTGGCACATTATATTCTCTCACTGAGGTAATGGAATTTGTTTGGACATCAAAATTGCAATATGGCTGCCCCAGAGAGATGAGGAAATGGGTGAGAACACCTTTGCCCCTTGAGGCAGTTTCTCATGTGTGATTAAAATCCTGTGGGCATGTCTCCAAAAATTCGAGGTGACCTAGATCTGCTTGAATGCATAAAAAATAATTATCAAAAGCTAAAAACTGAAAACAAAAGTGTTGTTATATTTAAATGTTGTTTAATACTGTTTTGAGTAATGAACAAAGGAGGTGGTCTTAAGTCTTTTATATTTCTTAAATTTTTCTCATTGTGAAGATTATATTAAGTAATATATAAGTGCTTGCTGTGACTCTGTGTCACATACTGTTCTTTTAAAAAAGTAGCAATTAGTTATAATAATTTGGAACCATTCCCTATCACCCTGTGATTCCAAATTCCAGTTTAAGCTCACAATGGGCTAGTAAATTTCCAGAACAGCCATCAGTTCAATTTGCTGTCTCCCAGTCACAGTAACCAAAAGTCAGGGGCCAGAGAAACCTTCAAGTTCTGCCTCAGACCCAGTCCAGTTCACTATAACATGGGGAGTTCAGTTCTATACATAAGTTATACAAGGAAGAACCATCACAGAAGTCCCAACTTCATTAGAATGTGGAAATGGAACTATTAGCTCAATTTTTCTATGCTAAATTAGATTCTGGCTACCCCATTTCCAGCTTCCCTGTTTTATTAATAATGCTCCAGACATTCATTGGACTATCATTTCCAGTGGGTAAAGTTCTTATGCCTTAGAAATGGAAATCCATCTTCTATTCTTACTAATGCTCATCTTATTCTACTTGATGCATCTGGGTAAGTACACTGGGTCTGTGCCCTCTTTTGGACTCAGAGGGCCTATCATCCCTCCCTTGGTTTCTTGTGCCTAAGTATATGAATTTTTCTAGACCTTGCTTATTGAAATCCCCATGCCACAACCCACCTGGTTTTCAACTTTTTCCTCATGCTACGGACCAGAGAGTATACAAATTCCAAGATTTAGATATAAATGGAATTAACAGGCTCTACTGAGGCATCTGGTTTTATCTGCAGACTTTAACTCAACCTGCTTTGTATTGGAATACTAACTCAGATATTAATGAAAGACTACTTAATCATCTACATTCTGTTGTTCCACGTATAGTTAGTATGGGATAATTCCTGGTGGAGAGAGTAGGTTATATTTTGTGCATCTTTGTATCTTTGTTCATCATATCATTGAATTCAATCAAAACCTAATAAGCTAAAAGAGAAAAGTAGTGGTTTGATATTTGAGTGCCCTGGCAGACCATAGCGATAGCCTTTGTGTTTGCATTGAAGCTTTCTCTAGCTTTCCAAAGTTCTCTTCTCTGGATGACAGTATTCCCAGTGTCTGGGCAGAATCTTCCATAGCTTACCAGCAGTCTATTGTGTAAGAAATTGAGGTTTGGGAAAGTAGAATTTTTCCATTGCTAGCCAAGATAGTGAAATACCTAGCAAAGTAAAAGAGAGCAAAGAGAGAAATGAAATGCATATTCACTACCAGTAAATCTATTCTATACATTTAGTTCAACATAGAAATAAGTCAAACACAAAAGGAACTGGCTGGGAATTTTTGGAGTGTTGCCTTGAAAACCTATTCCTTGCTTTTTTCCTTGTTCATCTATTTTCATGGTTCACAAAAACTGATCAAGATTCCAGAGTGACAATTCTGGGCAGTCTAAAAGTGTCATCATTCCCCTTAGAACCCTCAACCAGCCTGTGTCTACTTTGCAGGTCTTGCCTGCTTCTATCTTCCTCCTTGTTTACCCTTTCCTTTTCTTCTGCTGTTAATTCCTTTCTCCTCCTTCCCCATTCCCCTCCTTTCTCTCCCTCCTACACAGCCTCCTTCTCCTTTCTCTTCCCCACCTGCTTCAACTCTATTTTCCTCCATTTACTTCCTCATCTCTTCATCTCTTTCTGGTCTTTTCCCTTTCTCCTATTTGTCCTTCTCTCTCCCCATTTTCTAGAAAAATCATTCACTTTACTCTTGTTGATCTAAAATTTCAGTACTGTCCAAAAAAGAATATAAACATCTGTCTTTCAAAAAAAGAATCAACACATGCATATAAATCATGTATCATGATTCATGTATCATAAATCATATAATATTCTCAGCCAGTTTTAGTCAGTGAAATTTACCTGAAGCAAATGCTAATGAACTTTAGGATTTTAGTATGTGCTATAATATGTTTCCATGTGAACAATTTCTTAGCATCTGTTAGAGATGAAACATCTCTAGAAACTCTTGCTGGTTTAATAAAGCAGTAAAAATGAATAAGATTTGCACATTTAGCTGACAAAAGTAATAGAGAAGAACAGCAAAAATTACTCTGGATTATGTTTCTATGCATCTTTATTAACAAATCTGGTTAAACTATGAAATATAATCACTGAAGAATCTCTTCTTCTTTTAAAAAATAATGAACCCTAATAATGACCTAGTATAGTTGCAAAGCTGAGGTATTTTTATCCATACACTATTTTTACACTATCTTTTCTAAACTTTCCTTTTAAGACATAATATTATACTGTAAAATATAGAGATAATTTCCCAAAGATCCACACCTATGTGCATCTTTAAAGAAGAATAAAAGCTGGAAAAACAAGTCACCCAAAAGTCAATAATATGATGCCACATGAACCAAGAACTCTATAAGCAAGACTTTTAAAAATTTCCCATCTAATAATAATTAACCAAAATCGGCTTAAGTATTGCTAGGTGTGAGTGCAAGTCTGGATGACTTGTGTAGTAATTAGAGCCCACTGATGAAACTGTTGCCTCCAGATTTTACTAAATCTGTATTCTTTATTTTCATAAAAATGTTAAGCTGAAGCTAAAAAAAAATTATGATAGCTTCAGTACCTCAAATTTACCGTGTGACTCCAAATGGTTTAGGTAATTGCAGATTAAGCACTTCATTACCTGATAACCAGTCCCTATACAGCTAATAATAACCGAGGTTCTACCAGAACACTTAATCTTGACTATTTTTCTGTGAGGTTTCTGGGCTTTCTGTATTGATTATATTATCAAGCATTCATATTTACAAAACTGTAAAAAGAAAAGAACGAAGGATTTATAGGCAAACAGCTGTTAAAGACTTCTCTGTCTCTGACACACTTTGTGTGGCAGGGTAGGGAGGGGGTTGTTGCTGGGATGAGAGTGTATATAAGTCCCAAAGAGGAAAGACCTATTTGCAAATTCCAGACGTAGCTTGATTCACCATTTATGCCAGAATAAACTGCTACTTAATTTCATCTAGCGGCTGAGACAAGTGACAAGACATAGATGTTCCAATTGTAAATATAGCTTTAAGAGCCGCAGCATAATCTTGTGACTAACAAGCAGCAATATTTATAAATGGCTACAAATGACTGTGTAGATCAGCTGAAAATCTTTTTCCTGCTTATTTTTTCCTTCATGCCTTCTTTCCTCAGTTTCTTTCTGTGTCTGTGAACCTTTGCCTTTCCTGCATATCAGTTCCATCTCGTCTTTTTTGTTGCTCCCATTCTTTAACGTTTCAGTTTTCTTCTCATTCTTTAAAGCTCCTACTTTTAAAGTTGAAAGAGTTAATATATTAACAAAATAGATTATTGCATTTTTTTCTAAACTGGAAAAATAGATAATTGTAAAAATCGAGAAGTTCTCTAAAGCTTCCCTTTTCTTACATATATGAGGAGCTAAAAGCACGGAACTTGACAAATATTCAACATACCGTGTTAATTTATTTTCCTGTGGGTATATTCCCCAGCCACTTTTTTACCCTTCCTAATGGATCCATGGCCTACAATGGATCTTTTTTTCCTACGTATTGGTATAAAGTGCAAATAACTACTTTTGCGTAGAGGTATAAAGTACAACCATAATGCATTAGGTTTTGCTCTACCTCTTAGATTTGAGGAGTGCAAGTGTGTCACACACCGTCATTATTTTTTTTTAAAAGATTTTATTTATGTATTTGAGAGAGAGAATGAGACAGAGCATGAGAGGGGGGAGGGTCAGAGGGAGAAGCAGACTCCCCGCCCAGCAGGGAGCCCGATGTGGGACTCGATCCCGGGACTCCAGGATCATGACCCGAGCCGAAGGCAGTCACCCAACCAACCGAGCCACCCAGGCGCCCACCGTCAGTGATTTTTAGCAGAGTTGAAAAACTTTATAAAGCTGACTTCTGTTGATCTCAGTTTATGATACTATGAAAAATTTCTGTTCACAATTTCCTGAAGCTCATATTCTTTTTTAAAAAAAATTGAAGTATAGTTGACATACAATGTTACATTAGTTTCAAGTGTACAGAATAGTGATTGGAAAAATTTATATGTTATGGAATGCTCACCATAAGTGTAGCTACCATCAGTCACCATACGTTATTACAATACCATTGACTATATTCCCTGTGCTGTACCTTTTATTCCCATGACTTATTCATTCCATAATTGGAAGCCTGTTTCTCCCACTCTCCACCCATTTTGCCCACCACCCCACTGGCAACCACGAATTTGTTCTCTGTATTTATGTGTCTGTTTTTGCTTTTGTTTGTTTTGTTTTGTTTCTTATATTCTACCTATAAGTGAAATCAGATGGTATTTATCTTTCCCCTGTATGACTTATTTCCCTTAGCCTTAGCATAATACCCTCTACATCCAACCATGGTGTTGCAAATGGCAAGAGTTCATTCTTCTTTATGGCTGAGTGGTAGTCCACTGTGTGTGTGTGTGTGTGTGTGTGTGTGTGTGTGTGTGTGTGTATCACCTTTATCCATTCATCTATCGGTGAACACTTAGTTTGCTTCTGTATCTGAGCTATTATAAATAATGCTGCACTAAACATAGGAGTGTGCATATCTTTTTGAATTCACATTTTCACTTTCTTGGGGTAAATACCCAGTAATAGAATTACTACATAGTATGGTATTTCTATTTTTAATATTTTGACAAATCTCCATACTGTTCTGCACAGTGGCTGCACCAATTTACATTCCCACCAATAGTGCACCTGGCTTCCTTTTTCTTCATGTCCTCACCAACATTTATCATTTTTTATCTTTTTGATACTAGCCATTCTGACAGGTGTGAGATGATAGCTCATTGTGCTTTTGATTTGCATTTCCCTGATGATTAGTGATGTTAAGCATCTTTTCATGTGTCTGTTGACTATCTGTATGTATTTTTTGGAAGAGTGTCTGTTCAGCTCCTTTGCCCATTTTTGATCAGATTATTCCCCCTCCCCCTTTGGTATTAAGTTGTGTACCTTCTTTATATATTTTGGCTGTTAACTCTTTTATCAGACATATCATTTGCAAATATCTTCTCCCATTTAGTAGGTTGCCTTTTTTGTTTTGTTGATGGTTTCCTTTGTTATGCAAAAGGTTTTTTTTTGTTTGTTTGTTTTTGATGAAGTCCCAATAGTTTATTTTAGCTTTTTTTTTCCCCTTGCCTGAGGAGATATATCTAGAAAAATATTACTAAAGCCGATGTCAAAGAGATTACTGCCTGTGTTTTATTCTAGGAGCCTTATGGTTTTACGACTCACACTTAGTTCTTTAATCCATTTTAAGTTTATTTTATGTAAGGTGTAAGAAAATGGTACAGTTTTATTCTTTTGCATATAGCTGTCAGTTTTCCCAACACCACTTATTGAAGAGACTGTTTTTTCCCCATTGTATATTCTTGCCTCCTTCGTCATTAATTAATTGACCATGTAAGTATGGGTTTATTTTGGGCTATGTATTTTGTTCCATTGATCTTTGTGTCTGTTTTTGTGTCAGTACCATACTGTTTTGATGACGATAGCTTTGTAGTACAGTTTGCCATATGGGATCGTGATACCTCCAGCTTTGTTCTTCTTTCACAAGATTGCTTTGGCTTTTTGGGATCTTTTGGGTTCCACACAAGTTTTAAGATTATTCTAGTTCTGTGAAAAATGCTGTTGTGATTTTGATAGGAATTTCATTGAATCTGTAGGTTGCCTTGAGCAGTATGGACCTCTAAACGATGTTGATTCTTCCAATCCATGCACATGGAATAGCTTTCCAATTTTTTGTGTCAGTCTGAAGCTCATATTCTAAAAATGCAAGTCTTTAAACATCCCTACTCTGATATGTTTCTTTTTTTAATTTAAGTTTTAGCTATACTGTGTAATGTTTCTTTTAATATTATATTAATTATTTGAATTTGTTAGAGATTCTATGTTAATTGTAAAATCTAATAGATATCAGAATTTCAATAGTAATAAAATATATCTATTTGTGAGATCTCAATGAATTTATATTTTGATGCTGTACCTATATTTTCCCATCATACTTTTAAAAAGTATTTCCTACTGGATCCTCATACTTGAATCCCCCATGACCATGTTTGTATCATTCCAGCTATTCATGTTTAATAAGAGAGTACTTACTATATTCCAAGTAATCTGTTAAGGAACTTACACTCATTTTATCCAATCTGCACAGCAATTCTCTCTGACATAGATACTAGTATTTCTACATACAATTGAAAAATCTGAGGCTCTGTGAGGTTAAGCAACTTGATAAAATTCACAGAATCATAACTTGAATCTGATTGTACTTGACTCATACCTTTTTCCTTCTTTGTCTCCTTGATTTTGAATCTTGTACCAACTTGATTATAACTTAAGTTATGGTTTATTATTTCCAATCACTGAGGAGTAAAATAGGATTACTATAATTATCTTAGGCCAGTGGTTTCACTCAGGGACAATTTTGCCCAGAAGGGAACATTTGAGATATTTGGTTAGGACAATTTGGTTGTTGCAATTAGTTGGGGTTGAGAGAAAAGCTACAAAATACCTAGTGGGTAAAGGACAAGAATGTTGCTAAACATCTTACAATGCATAGAACTGCCCTCACAACAAAGAATTATCTGGCCCACATTGTCAACAGCATTAGTGTTGAAAAACTCTACTTTAGGATTTTAATAAATGTCTAATCCTTCTTCCTAATGAGCCACTCCCTGACTCTCCCTTCACACCACAATATATCCAAAATGCTTTATGAGAGAAAGTTTTAAGCAACAGGAGTCAAAGGGACTGAAGAAACAAGTTTTGACTATTGATTTTTCTGAAGATATATATTAATCATTTTTTTAATTTTCTGTCTTGTCAGAGACACCAGTAGTATGATAGTCTGTGTGATCTTTCCTGAACTTTTACCCCAGAAAATTAGTTTCATGGAGTTTTCATGGGTAGAATATATTTCCCTTTCCTAGTACTCCTGAGAATGTCTGAATTATAAAATAGGTGTTCTTGTCACAGAGCTTTATAAGTGTATTTAATTAATAGAAAATGTAATGTATGTATATCAGATGGTGAGTCTTTAGTCTATATATAGGCATTAAAAATGCCACGATGACCTAAGTATGAAAAGTCATTCGAACAACCCATAGACACTGAATAGTTTCTTGGGGTGGGGGAAGGGAGGAAGGAAAAAAATCAGGACTTTAGGGTTCGATTTGTTCAATTTTCAGCCTTGTGGAATTTTCTGAAAGTTTACTGCAGAGACTGTGTTCAGAAAGCTGTCAGGAATTCCCTTTTAGCTCTAACCGTGAGTTCTCCTTCCTGTGGTGCTATTTCTTCCATGTTCTTGCATTTGATTTGTGATCTCTTCCTCTCCTATCATCCAAAAGGCAATGTCCCGGCACTACCCTGTGACTTTCTAGCCCAATACACCAGAGACTTTTAAATTATGGGAGTAGCCGAGATGGAATGCCCTTCTCTGGGATCTGAGGGCAAGGAAGGGCAGAATCACAATCCTCCTGCTGGTCATTGCCTCCTTATTTCTTCTCCATCACTTTTCCTGAGAGACATTTTCCACTGTCTGCTCATTCTCTGATGACCTCTCTGTTTAGTTTTCCAGTATCCCTAATATATCATATCTCTGCATTATTGTCTTGATACACTACTTATAACAAAGGCTTATATCATGAGTCTAGTGAATGGAAAAACTATCTTCAGAGGAAACCACAAGGCAGACCATTCAGAGGTAGAGTTTATTACTTACCAGTAGGAAGATCTCAGAACTACATCCCTAAAACAAGGAAAATTAGTATATAAAAAGGCCAACTCCACCTGTAATCACAGTGTATACTATCAAAAATGAGCTGTGTTGATATAACTGAATGTGTTCTAAGAGCTATATAGACAAGGCTTCGGGAACTGATTTCCCAGCATTTTACATCAACACAGGTGCCAAATAGTGAACTAATAGCATAAGTGATTGTGATTATTCCAATAGAAAATTGATGCAGTGTTTAACCAACTACATTTATTTATTGGAACATTAAAGGCATTAAATATAGTGGCAGTTTTGAACTGGTTTTATTTCCAAGAAATAATTTAAAAATGCTTTTAAGGAAATAACTTTTGAAACCTTATTTTACTAATGTGGTTTTATCTTTTAAATAAACTAGTGTATCCTATTGTTCAGCAAAAAAAATATGGATTAGAGTCACACAATTTACAATGGTATTTATTCTAAGGTTAAAAAAAATTTTCTACAAGTAGTAATATCCCTGTTCACACTGTTTCCCCCTGCCCCCACATTCTCAGATTTAAATATGTATCTGGAGTTGTTAACTGTTCTTTTACTCCCTTTGCTTGAAAGGCCCATATTGATTAGCTTTGCTAAGCTAGTATCTTTTCCATGCAAAAATCATTCAAAAGAATGAACAATGAAAATGCGTTTTTATCAAAATCCTTTGGTATACTGAGGCTGGAAGATTTAGATTTGAGTTAATGAGATTTGTGTCATTCAAATGTATTATTCTTCGGGAAAATCACTACCCTGAATTTCCAAGTGCCTTCATTTTTTAATTGTTTGATAGAAAAATATTTATAATATTGTTCCTTTTCCTTTAGTTCAAGTTTATGGAGAAAAAAATTACCTGATGTAAAAAAAAAATCTGTATTGAATTAATGCAGATGTTTTCTTGTTGGTTTATATTTATTTTACTTAGCTTATAACAACTAATTTAATGAAAATTGAAAGTGCAAAAAGTTTATTTCAACAACAGTTAATAGTGAAAATAATTGTTTTTTACTGATTAAATTGTGAAATGCCTTCTCTAAACCTTCCTTTGTTGTACCCCTTTTATTTATTGTGATCAATAGGACATGTGGATAATAACAACTAACCTGTGCAAGCCAGGGACTGTTGCTTGGAACATTATTAATGAGATTATCTTACTTATAAACATGGAAAAAGACAATCACATAAACTAAATCAACATTTCTTGGTGGCAAAATTAAATGAGAAAATTTATACATTGGAAGATGAGTTAACGTTAATGAAAAGATCTCGGTGTGGTCTATTCAACCCAACATTAACTGATCGAATACTATGTACCAGGCATTAAACAAGGTAGTGGAAATACAGAAACGTGAACAATACAGTTTCAACCCTCCAAGGGTTTATGATATGAGAGTATTAAAAAATAATAGTAATTGCTAACATTTATTGTGTTTACAAAATAGTTTGCATTCTTGTAGACAGATAATTTTATTAATAGGAAAAGTGAGGAGTAAGTAGTTTGCTGTCACTGAAGCAAATTATTGACTTAATTTAAGCAGTCATGAGTCAGCATCACTTTAAAAGATAGATGCCAGTGCAGTGTACTAACACATCCTATCCTATACACCTAAACAGACATACACGACAGTGGTGGAATCACATTCCCGGTCTCTATTCTTATTACGTGTTTTTATGGGTGACACTTAACCGACTTATTCCTGAGTCAAACCAGAACCCAAAGTGACCCGTTTTGAGTTAATTTTTGTGTCAAGTGTGAGGTTTGTGTCAAAGTTCCTTTTCTTTTGCTTTTGTATGTCCACCTTTTCTAGCACCATTAGTTGAAAAGTTACCCTTTCTCCATTAAATTGTTTATGTCCCTTTTTTTATAAAAAGAAGAAGAAAGGTTTCTCTACTTATGTGGGCCTATATATGTGTTCTCCATTCTGTTCTGTTGATCTGTATGTAGGTCTGTCCTTATACCAATACCACACAGTCTTGATGGCTAGCTATACAAGAAGTCTTGAAATTGGATACAATGATTCCTCCTCCTTTACTTTTTTTTTTTTCAGATTGTTTACCATTTCTAACCCAATATAAATTTTAGCATAATCTTGTCTATATCAACAAAAATATTACTGGGTTATAAATATGGCAAGAAGTGACAAGATACTGAGTTCACGAACACAGTGGATCACTCAATTTATTTAGAGCTTTTTTGTTTCCTTTCATCAGCGTTTTGTAATTTTTAGCACATAAGTCCTATGCATGTTTTGTTAAATTTACATCTAAGTATTTCATTGTTTTAGAAAGATTTTGAATGACGTGTTTTTTGCTTTAGTTTCTCATGTTAAGTACTACTGTGCAGAAATAACAAATGATTTTTCTATGTTGCCATTGTATAATGAGACCATGCTGAACTCAGTTCCCAGAACTTGGAAGAAGGCTCTCTAGGATTTCTTTAGGTCATGTGTTATGCAATTAAGGATTGTTTTATTTAGGCCTGCATGTCTCTTATTTCCTTCCAATACTTGTTAAATAGTAGTAATGAGAATGGAAATCCTAGCTCTGTTCCCAGTCTTAGGGAAACAAATCCAGTCTTTCACCATTACATTTGACGTTAGCTGTAGGCTTTTTGTAGATGTTCGTTATTAAGTTGAGGAAGTTCCATCTTTATTCCCAGTCCTCTGAGTGTTTGTATCACTAATGGGTATTGAATTTTGCCAAGTGTTCTTTCTGCATTAATTATGTGATCATATGATTCGTATTCTTTAGCTTGTTATTATGGATTGCACTGATTGACTTGTAAATGTGGAACCAGTCTTGAGTCCTGGAATAAATTCCCCTTGTTCACGGTATATAATTTTTTTAATATGTTGCTGAAGTTTATTTGTTATTATTTTGTTAAAAATATTTGCCTCCATATTAATGAAGGATGGCAGTCTTTAGCTTTCTTTCATCCTTCTTTTTCTTTTCAGCCACCTTTGTCTGTTTTTGTTTGTTTGTTTGTTTTGGTAGCATTATAAAATAAATTGGGAACTTTCAGTCCAGACAGGACGGTGTAGGCCCATCTCTCTCTGATCATCTTTGATATGTACTTATATGAAGCTTGTAATCAAGATGCAACCATAGGAAAACCACAAAATGTGGAAAAATAAAATATAACTGGTTAGGGACTCCAGATCTGAAGGAACAGCATAGCAACAGGTCAACCTCCTTCTCAACAGAAGAAGGTGACCCAGACCTCATATTTCGTCACCCTCCCTGGTCTAGTGGTCTAGCAGCGACGGCACCCAGGTAAGCTCATATCTCCCCTAGACTAGCTGGGAGGCTTCATACAAAGTGAGCCCAGCAGAGCCATCAAGGGGAATTAAGTGAAATCTCCGCTGACAATAAGCAGTGAGGGAAGCACTCTTCTTCACTCTAGTGAAGAAGCCTCTCTCCCACTCAGAAATACCACACAGCTTACTCCTCCTGTTGACTTTTGCCAGACCCCAGTCCCAGACCCTGGGACTTGTCATATACCAAGAGATTTTTAAAGAAGGAGCCATTTGACACATTACTAACAGCAAAGAAAAAATATGAACCAGCAGGACTTTCAAACCTGGAATTTTAAAAATCAGGGGCTAGGCTCTGGGAGCTGGGAGGGCGCTAGGAAGCTGACCCCCGGCCCTTAAAGGGACAGCACCCAGACAGCCCGTGGAGATGCAGTGCACGAGCAGCGGTTGGAAACCTTTTTCCCCTAACAGTATTCAGGAGTTAACTGAGGTCAACCCAGATGCCAAAAGTCAGGGTTACTTTCTTTCAGTACCTTGATATTCTCTTTCTCTAGCAGAAATCTGAAGTTCCCTTCAGTTCTGATCAGGAAAAACAAAACAAAAAACCAAAAAAACTGAATGTCTGGAACCCAGTTGGAGTGTCAAAGTGAATTAGAATCCTGAGACTTTGGGGAAGAAGGCACTGGGGGGTGTGGTTCATGAGGGAACAATGAAGAAGTAGCATTCCTTTAGGAAAATGCTCCCCTACTCAGAAAAACTGTGAAAAGCTCCAGGAAGAATTAGTGAGGTACAAGCGGAAAAAACTGAGTAAGGTAGAAGTGCCATTCTTAAACCCTCTCCCAAAGTTAGTGTCCTAGAAACTGCCGTTTGCAACTGGAGTCTGAGGTAAAGAACTGTACTTTCTATCTTAGATTGTCTTTGTGTTGGTTTGGCTAACAGCAACATTCTCTTTTTCTGTCTTTTTTTTTTATGTAAGACTATATTAACAAGCCTCTAGATATTATGAGCAGAGTTAAGTGGTTCAATGAGAAACACAATTTGAAATTTTACAGCTCTTGTTGAGGTAGTGAATCCTTGACAGTTGGAGGTATTGTTTACAGGCAATGGGAGTTAACATGGATTCATGGGGAAACCAACCAAACAAACAAAACTTCTATTTGTGGAAAATGTAAGTAATTCAGGGAAATAAACTTCAGAGTAATTTGATTAGGGAAAGTTTAATATAAATAAATATTTACTATAATATTGGAATAACTATAAAGATGTAAAGAAAGGGACGCCTGGGTGGCTCAGTTGGTTAAGCGGCTGCCTTCAGCCCGGGTCTTGATCCCAGGGTCCTGGGATCGAGTCCCGCATCGGGCTCCTTGCTCAGCGGGGAGCCTGCTTCTCTCTCGCTCTCTCCCTCTGCTTGTGCTCTCTCTGTCAAATAAATAATAAAAATCTTAAAAGAAAAAAAAAAAAAAAAGGTGTAAAGAAAACCCAAAAGAATAACCTAGAACTGAGGAGGAGAGCAAGAAACAAAGGGACAACATAGGACAGGGGCCCTCCTGCAAGACTGGGAATCAGACACTATTGGAGATATGGTTACAGTCCACTTTGTGGTGGAGAAGTTCACTGGGTGCCTGTGCCAAAATCTGCCCACAGTCACTAAGCAAGGAGGAAACATCCTCTGGAATGTGGGTGGACCAAAATTGGCAAGCCAGCATCAGAGGGAGTGAAAAAGAAAATAAAAAGATTATATACCATGATATTAAAGAATTTGAAAATAACTATGCTGAGTTAAAGAAGCCAGATAAAATAGAGCTGTATGATTCCATGTAACAATATTCTAGAAAATGCTAATATTTATTTCCAGAAAGCACATAAATGGATGCTTAGGAATGGAGATAGTGGAGGAGGTGAGTATAAAGGGCCCCCAGGAAATTTTCAGGGAGTTCTGTATGGTCATTATCTTCATTGTGGCCATAATTTCACAAGTATAAACATACATCAAAGTTATCAAATTATATACATTAAATATGGGTGGCTTTATATGTGTAAATTATACCTTAATAAAACTATTAAAAACAAGACACACTTAACCAAAGAAGATACACAGAAAAGCATATGAAATAAAAATAAGGAAAAGAGCCTCATTTCTTGGAATTGCATGGAAAATGCAAAGTAAAACAACGAGATACCAGTACATACCTGTTAGGCCAAAATCCAGAAGAGTGACCACACCAAATTCTGGCAAGGATGGGGAGCAACAGGAACTCTCATTCGTTTCTTGTAGGAATGTGAAATCGTTCAGCCACTTTGGAAGACAAATTTAGCAGTTTTTTACACAGTTAAACATACTCTTACCATACAATTCATCAGTCATGCTTCTCATATTTACTCCAATGAGCTGAAACTATGTCCATGCAAAAACCTGCCCACAGACGTTTCTAGCAGTTTCATTCTGCCAAAACTCAGAAACAACCAAGAAGTCTTTCACTAGGTGATTGGATAAATAAACTGGTACATCCAGACAATAGAATATTCAGTGCTGAAAAAGAATGAGCTACTAAGCCATAAAAAAAAGCATGGCAGAAACTTAAATGCATATGACCAAGTGAAAGATGCCAATGTAAAAAGGCTACATACTGTATGATCCCAGCTATATGATATTCTGGAAAAGGCAAAACTGTGGTGACAGTAAAAAGATCAGTGGTTGCCAGGGGTGGGAGTGAAGGAGGGTGAATAGAAACAGAAGAGAGGATTTTTAGGTCAGTGAAAATACTCTATATGACATTATAATAATGGACAGATGTCCATTATACATTTGTCCAGCTCCACAGAATGTACAATGCCAAAAGTGAATTTTAAGTAAACTATGACTCAGAGTGATTGTGTCAATGTAGGTTCATCCTTGATAAAAAATATACCATTCTGGGCGCCTGGGTGGCTCAGATGGTTAAGCATCTGCCTTCGGCTCAGGTCATGATCTCAGGGTCCTGGGATCGAGTCCCGCATCGGGTTCCCTGCTCAGTGCAGAGCCTACTTCTCCCTCTCCCTCTGCCACTCCCTCTGCTTGTGCTCTTCTGTCTATCTCTCTGTCAAATAAATACATAAAATCTTTAAAAAATATATATATATACCATTCTGGTGAGTGATACTGATAATGGAAGAAGCTATGCATGTGTGGGAACAGGGAGTATGTGGGAAATCTCTGTCACTTACTCTCAATTTTATTGTTAACCTAAAGCTTCTCTTAAAAATTACCTTTATTTTTTTTTCAGAAAACAAAATAACAAAGACTAAGTATCTATGTAGCTCCCAGAAACACTCTTATTCCTACTCATGCTTCAAGCCAATCCATTGACAGCTACTTTGAGAACCCTTTTCTAGATTTCCTAGGTAAAGTCCTTTTGTATTATGTCCTGTTCTTTGTATCCACCTGGAAGACTGCAATAGTTTTTATCCTGTTCTCTCCAGAGTTGCTCTTGCTTTCTCTACAATATTTTCTTGTAGCACCCAGGGTAATAAAATCAGATTACGTCACTCCTCTGCTTCAAAACTGTCAATGACTTTCCTTAGTTAATGACTTAGAATAAAATCAAATTCCTTACTAGAGTCTACAATAATCTACAGGATGAGTGCCCATCTACCTTTCTGAACGCATCTATTTTTTTTTGTGATGTTTATTAGTGTACAACTTCCTTTTAGTTTTTCAAATGCCTTAATCTTATAAAGTTTATATTGTCTTTAATGAATAGCTCCCAGAAGCACAAGGCATAAATGAGTTACATTAAATAGAAATTCACTAACTTTATGGTGATTATTTACATGTCTATCTCTGTTATAGATACTAAGTTTCTAAAAATACTTTTTGCCTTTATTCTACAGCCTTAGCAGTATGTCTACTAAAATATTACTGACAATATGCTTGAATGAATAAGCATGTCATTAATGTTTAATTTGTCACTTGTAATCCTTAAAACTCCTCAGCATCCTAATTACCTTCTTGTTAGAATGATAACAGGGATATCCCATTGCAAACCCAAGCTTTCAACTTCATTTCTTCGTAAACCTGTAATTCAACTTCACAGTTTCCTCAAATTTAAATATTTCCTTCTGAATTGATAATTATACTGGCTAGTAGCTGTCATAGTTTTCCCCTCATCATAATTCTGTATCTATAATATCTTTTATGCGTTTATGGCTACATATTAAAATGTCTTTAGAATTGCCTATATTATCTCTTCTACCTGTAGTAACATCTCACCTATCCCTAAAAATATGGGCCAGCAAACAAACAAAAAAAATGTTTTATTTTCTATTAAGATATCTGTAAAAGTGAAATAAAAATAAAGCCCTTTTATTATTCTAACTTTTTGGCTAACATGAGTTCAAATCTATTTTGTTCTCTCTCTCCAACGTACAGCAGCCTTTTATGGCTTGATTGTACTTTTCTTCTCTTTCTTTCTTGCCAGCAAGAGGTCTGTTTGTGATTCTTAATGGCATCCTTAATTTGCTTTAGAGAGAATTCTTTTTCCATGACATATTAAGCATGAAAGTTGCACTATTGGAAAAAAAACTGTCATCTTAAGATGACCCACTTGCTAACTATCAAAATCCAGGATTGAGGAAAGTAGCAAATTCCTCAAGGAGGACCCACTGCAAGTGGGGCTTCTGTTATTTTGAGAGCTTGTTACAATTTGTAATTTAATCTCTGACCCAGATCAGTGTGATAACTATATTTACACAGTAGCTACCTATGTGTGATCTGTAATTATTGTGTACCATGCTCATTGGTCTGCAATTCTAACTTCTCAAATGTCTTCCTTCTGATTTCTCTGCATACAAAAGTTGATGTTTACCAGTCTGCTTTGGTCAATGACTCACAATTTTATTTGTTATATTTTTAATTTATAGCAAATCTTTTAGAAAATGTACAGTTATACAAAATTTTTAAAGAATGGTTTAACATTCATATATTCATCACCTAGGTATTAAATTTATTAATATCACCCATATTTTTACCCATTTTTCTAAAATATTTTTAAATTAACTTTTAAGACATCATGATAATCACCTGTAAACATTTCATTATACTTTTCTAAAATACAATGAAAATTTAAGTTAAATTTTCCTACACAAACACAATTTCATTATCACACAAATAAAATGAATAATAGTTTTTATCATAATTTAATAAAAACTTCCTACTCAAATTTCTCCAAGTTTTCTTCAATTATTACAGATGATTTGCCTTTGGTTATGCTTTTTGAGTCACATTTAATCTAAAACAGACCTACAGTTTTCGTGACATTGATTTTTCACTAGTCAATTTTTTCCTACAGAATGTTCCAATTTCTGAATCTTGATGACTGTTTTCTTGCGGTGCCATTTCATTTGTACTTCTGTCTCTTGTATTTCCTATAAATTGGAATTAAATCTGAAGACCTGATTAGTTTCAAGTTAAACAGTTTTATAAAGAATAGTTAACAGGTGATTCTATATAGTTTGTTTTTTATTATAGGATGCACATGATGGTTGACTGTTCATTGCTTATACTGATGAGTGGATTTAAGTGGTAGCTGTTCTATTTATTTTATTTTTATTCTATACATTTTAATTTGTATATATTTTCAAACATCAGGTAGGTTGCAAAGAACAAAACACATATATAAACCTTTTACCCAGATTCATCAACTGACCATATTCTGTCCCTTTTTGTTTTGTCCTTCTTTTTCTTTATATATGTACACACACACACACACACACACACATATGCTCACACACATATGCACACAGAGATGTATATTTAAAACCTCTATCTGAGCAGTTTGAGGGTAAGTTGGAATAACCCACTACTTTGCCTCTAAGCTCTGGAGTCTCACCCAACTATATTTTTATCCTGGTTAGGATTGTCATTATGGTAAAATGACTTATTAGTTTTGAATGTCAGTACTTTTTCATCTATAAAAGAAACATCATTGACTATCTTATAGGATTAACATGAAGAATATAGAGATGTTTGTCATGTACCTAAACTTATAGGCATTGGACAATTAGTAACTATTATTACTTTTATTACTTATTAGACTATGCTCTAGGAGTTTTTACTTTGAATTCTATCTTAACATTTTCTACTAACTGTGACAGACGTGATGTTAGGAAAGCCACATCGAAAATACATAGGAAACCTGCATGCACAAATAGCTATACAGAAAATTGTTATAGGCAATCAGAAAAGTGTAGTATGGAAAACATTCCATTGACTATCCCAAATTCTCTTATTCCCTCCACAGTCTTTTTGCTAAGCATTCACAGGGTGGAGGGTTCAGTGCTGCTTCTAATGCTCTCAAAACAATAGGCCTATTTCTCCTTTTCAAAATCTGTCTTTTGTCCCTGCCAAACTCCTGCTACCTGCATCCTCTCAAACACACCAGTAATGTTGGTTTCCTAATCTTGAACTGTATGCAGAAAAAAAAAGCCCAACTAGTGATAAAATACTTGCTAATATTCAGGAGCTTTAGCTTTTTATTTCCTAATGCCCATTTGCTTTGGACCAGGATTACCAAACTCTACTGATCTCAAGATCAATAGTGAAACTTCGTATCTATTAAGGCCTCTATAATTCACAAAACTCTTTCAAAGATATTATTTTACTTGATCCTCAAAAATGGTTCTCTGAGATGCTCAAGGCAGAAATTACTGCACATATTTTAATGATAAATAATCCCAACCCAGGAAATTTCAGTGACTACTAACATGAAGTAGCACAGCTAATGAATTGATCAGGGCATGAAACCTTTCCTCTAACTCCATACTCCTTGCTATTTCCACTGTATGAGCTTGCTTGACTGCTTTATGGCTGTTGTTGGGGTCATAAACTTCCTAAAAGGAGTTTGGTGTCCATGATGAAAGGGCACCTCTCAGTGAGAGCAGATTGGAGTCAGCCACACTCTTTGTGAGGACACAAAGAAGAATTGGAGTTCCTTCCTCCTAATTTTTCTATCCCTAATGATATATATTTATCTACATTATTTTTCTTAATCAGCTCTTTCCCCTATGTCTGAATCTTTGAACCCGGGTCATTGGGTCATCTATCCCCAGCTTAAGATCATTTGGAATGTAGAAAAAAACTTAATGACAGAAAAACCTATTAGGCAAGATAGAAATTGACTGTAATTTTTTTAGATCAAAAAGCAAATCCCACGGGCACCTGGGTGGCTCAGTTGATTAAGCGACTGCTTTCGGCTCAGGTCATGATCCTGGAGTCCCTGGATCGAGTCCCGCATCGGGCTCCCTGATCGGCAGGGAGTCTGCTTCTCCCTCTAACCCTCCCCCCTCTCATGTGCTCTCTCTCATTCTCTCTCTCTCAAATAAATAAATAAAATCTTTAAAAAAAAAAAAAAAAGCAAATCCCTGGGGCGCCTGGGTGGCTCA